>NW_027650188.1:0-142407 GCF_965287045.1 Carcharhinus amblyrhynchos | reverse complement strand
CCCCCCCCCTCTCTCCCTCTCCTCTCCCCTCCCTCCCCCTCCTCTCCTCCTCCCCTCCCCCCTCCTCTCCTCCCTCCCTCCCCCCCTCCTCCCTCCCCCCTCCTCTCCCTCCCCTCCCTCTCTCCTCCCCTCCCTCCCCCCTCCTCTCCTCCCTCCCTCCTCTCTCCTCCCTCCCCCTCCCTCCTCTCCTCCCCTCCCTCCCCCCTCCTCTCCTCCCTCCCTCCTCCTCCCCCTCCCCCTCCCTCCTCCCTCCCCCTCCTCTCCTCCTCCTCCCTCCCCTCCCTCCTCCCTCCCCCCTCCCTCCCCCCTCCTCCTCCTCCCCCTCCCTCCCCCTCTCCTCCCTCCCCCCTCCTCCCTCCCCCTCCTCTCCTCTCTCCCCCTCCTCTCCTCCCCTCCTCCCCTCCCTCCCCCTCCCCTCCTCTCTCCCCCTCCTCCTCTCCTCCCTCTCTCCTCCCTCTCTCCCCTCTCCCTCCCTCCCTCTCTCCTCCCCTCCCTCCTCCCCCCCTCTCCTCCCTCCCCTCTCCTCCCTCTCCTCCTCCTCTCCTCCCTCCCCCTCTCCCCTCCCCCTCTCCTCCCTCCCCCTCTCCTCCCCTCCCTCCCCCCTCCCCTCTCCTCCCTCCCCCTCTCCTCCCCTCCCTCCCCCTCTCCTCCCTCCCCCTCTCCTCCCCTCCCTCCCCCTCCCTCCTCCTCTCCCCTCCCCCCTCCCTCTCTCTCCCCCTCTCCTCCCCCTCTCCTCTCTCCTCCTCCCTCCTCCCCCTCCCCCTCCCCTCCTCCCCCTCCCCTCCCTCCTCCCCCTCCCCCTCCCCTCCTCCCCTCCTCCCCTCCTCCCCTCCCCCTCCCCCTCCCCTCCTCCCCTCCCTCCCCCTCCCCTCCTCCCCCTCCCCTCCCCTCCCTCCTCCCCTCTCCTCCCTCCCTCCCCCTCCCCTCCCCCCCCTCTCCTCCCTCCCTCCCCCTCCCCTCCCCCCCCCTTCCTCCCTCTCCCCTCCCCTCCCCCTCTCCTCCCTCTCCCCTCCCCTCCCCCTCTCCTCCCCCTCTCCCCTCCCTCCCCCTCTCCTCCCCCTCTCCTCTCTCCTCCCTCTCTCCTCCCCCTCTCCTCTCCTCCCCTCCTCCCCTCCCCTCCTCCCTCCCTCCTCCCTCCCCTCCCCTCCCCCCACTTCTCCTCCCTCCCACCACTTCTCCTCCCCCTCCCCCAACTCTTGCCAGTAACGTGGATGCTATCCTGAAACCGTACTGCAGTGTGGAAGACGCAGGCGGACCCGGAGACTTCAATCCTGAGCCTGCGAATCACATTAAAATAAATGTAAAAATAACATTTAATTCATTAACTTGTCAATCATACCAGTTTCCAGCCTGTTCTCACCTGCACCAGACATCTGACACTTGGAGACGCATGTGTGATGGGAACGCACACCCGAATCCTGCAAATTGGCCCATCTGCATGGTGGGATGGGAGAACTACCACCTTTATGTCCTTACATTTTACTTTCCTACCTGTCTTTGTGCCAACAGCAAATTAAGCAGTGATACGTAAAACTTCACTCAGCTTCTCTGGAATTCTCTGCCTGTTGAAATGATGGAGGCTACCTCGCTGAGTCCGTTTAAGTCACGGGTAGATAATTCCCTTGTCGATCGGAAATCTAAGGGTTATGGGGACAAAGTGGGAAAGTGGAACTGATCCACTTCAGATCAGCCACGATCTTATTGAATGGCGGGGCAGGCTCCAAGGCTAGATGGTCTACTATTTCTTCCGGTCTTAAAACAATGGGTGGTTGGCCAAACATAAGTCCACAATTATATGTTAGCCCTCCATGGCATGGTAACAACCCTTTCTTCCCAAATTGTCCATGCTGCCCTTTTTTTAAAACCACTCTGCTAGGCCCAGTTACTCACATTCGGCCCATATCCCTCTGCCCCATCTTACCCATGTAACTGTCAAAACGCTTTTAAAAAGATAAAGTTATATCCACCTCTACTACTCCCTCTGGCAGTTTGTTCCAGGCACTCACCACCCTCTGTGAAAGAATTGCCCCTCTGGACCCTTTTGTATCTCTCCTCTCTCATCGTAAACCTGTGCCATCTAGTTTTAGTTTCCTCTACTTTGGGGAAAGATATTGACTATCTGGCTGATCTATGCCACTCATTATTTTATAGACCTCTGTCAGTTCACCCCTAACCCTCCTGCACTCCAGAGAAAAAGAGTCCCAGTCTATCCATCCTCTCCTTCTGACTCAAACCATCAAGTCTTGGTACATCCTAGTAAATTTCTTCTGCACTCTTTCTAGTTTAATAATATCCTTTCTGCAATAGGGTGACCAGAACTGTACATCTTGTTTCAAATGTGGCCTCGATCAATGTCTTGTCTAAGTTCAACAAGATGTCCCAACTCCTGTATTCAACATCCTGTCCAGTGAAACAAAGCATGTCGAATGCCTTCTTTACCGTTCTATCCACGTACGCCTCCACTTTCAAGAAGCTATGAACATGCACCTCTGTGTCTCGCCCCAACACCCTTCCGTTCACTGAATAAGTCCTGCCCAAGTTCAAATCGACCAAAATGCGTAACTTCGCATTGATGTAAATTAAACTCCGTCTGCCATTCGTCAGCCCACTGGCCCAATTGATCAAGATCCCGTTGCGATCAGAGATAACCTTCTTCATTGTCCTCTGTGCCACCAATCTTGGGGGCATCTGTAAATTTAATAACCGTGCCTCCTAAATTATCATCCAAATCATTAATATAAATGAGAGCTAACAGTGGACCCAGCACCAATCCCTAAGGCACACTGCTGGTCTTTGGCCTCCAGTTTGAAAATCAGCTCTCTACAACCACCCTCTGGCTCCTGTCTTCAAGCTAATTTTGTATCCGTTTGGCTCCCTCAGCCTGGATCCCGTGAGATTTAGCTTTATGCAACGACCTACCACGTGGTGCCTCGTCGTACGCCTCGCTCGAGTCCATTTGGACAACGTCAACTGCACTTCCTGACGCCGAGTGGACAGTGGGGACTCTCTCGCTGTTCTGGAGGCTTCAGTCACGGGCCTGCAAGTCAAACGTAAATAAACATTTGAATAAATTAAACATCTCTGTGCTGATTTCTGACGCGGAGCTGACGGTGCTGGAACTCTGGCACCCGGAGACTCGTAGAGGCCGTGATATCCGGTGGGGAACCCCGTGAAACGGCTTCTCCTCGTGTCTCCCGGCCCGCTGCGCTGATCGAGGCCTCGTACTCTTTGGAGTTTTGAAGAATGACGAGTAATGTGATTGATATTGAGATAAAAATCAAGATTTTGAGGGACTGCTTTGCCAGTTGGAGCGTCTTAAACTAGAAGGCCCAATTTCAAGCAAAGGCATTGGACGTTTTGGACAGAAATTGAAAGAATTTTTGTTTGTTTTTCCAGAGGGGTGTGAACGTCTTTGTATTCAAGGCTATGACCAATAGATTTTTGGATGGAAGCTGGATCAAGGGATACAGCAATCGGTTGAGAAAGTGGAATTGAAGTTGAATCGGCAATCAACTACTAAATGGTGCAGCGGCATCCACGTAACCCAATCCGGTCCTATTTCTTCTGTTCTTAAACTGTTGCACACCAGGGGTACAGTGTATTTTAAATGATGCTGGGGTGTCAAATCTGTAAAGATCTTTGAATACAAAAGCAAATAAACACTACGATTTTTGCCTGGAGCAGATAAGTCCTTTAAGATGCTAAAATTTTGAAATCGACATAAATGAAAATGGCTAACGGTCACTGTAAGTGATGAATGTTTCAAACTAGGAGACTGTACTGCAATTCCAAACCAGCTTCTACAAGGAAGCTGAGTTGCGTTCCTGTATATTGAAAAAGATTTGCATTCTGAGTATTTGTCAGGTTTTGCCAACAGAGGTGAGAGATGGGTAAAAAAAATACTCCCAAGACAAATAAATACTTCAAAAGCCTTTACGGGACAGTTTGGGACATGCCAGAGAGAAACTTCATTGTTTTATTTCTCCTTTCCTTGGGCCTCCAATGTTGGGTATCACATAATTAACACGCTATTTCTGACAAGAACTATTAGCAGTAAATGGCTGTGGCAGTAAGATCAATTTGCCATAAAATGGTGTAAATCTCACAATTTCATGACATACAATTAAGTGAAGCTCAAGGCAAGAATATTTTCTTTTAAGGTCAACGGTGAGAATTGTTCTGAAACTCGTAGACAATTTAACTCGTAACGAGTCTCGTTTTCACCGCAGATTATGGTATGCCTTTCAAAATAACAAACGCAAGCGCTGTTAATTTGCCGTTACTTTTCCTGCAATTTCTGCCTCATTGCTTAGCGTCGCGAGAAAACCAAGTTTCTTTACTTCTTTGACAACGTGACGTTCCGCTCATTGCGGTAGCCAGGATGCACCAAAGATTTCAAGAAATATTTCAGCGTGGATAAATGTTTCTTTAAGAGCTGCTTCGGGATTTGAAAATTGCCCCCATTTTCCAGATGGGGCCACGATCCAGAAATTTAAAATGGGACCGGTTGCCTGATTGGCAAACCGATCAGGACCGCGTCCGGTCGGTCAAATGCTTGGACGCGAATTGACTTCACGTTTTAGCGGGCTTCCCTTCCACGTTGGCCCCCACCATTCAATTCACAGTCCATGTTAAAATTAGTCCTTCCTTGCCGCACAATCATTTGCATTCAGAGAACAAAGAAAATTACAGCACAGGATCAGGCCCTTTGGCCCTCCAACACCAACCGTACTGCCCGATGTAACTAAAACCCCCTACCCTGCAGGGGACCATATCCCTCTCGTCCCATCTCAGTCACGTACTTCTCAAGACGCCCCTTAAAAGCCATTAAGGCTTTAGATAGGGTGGACAGTGATAGCCTTTTTCCTCAGATGGAGAAAGCTAGCACGAGGGGACATGGCTTTAAATTAAGGGGTGGTAGTTATAGGACGGATGTCAGAGGTAGGTTCTTTACCCAGAGGGTGGTGGGGGAATGGAATGCCCTGCCTGCTGCAGTTGTAGATGCGCCTAGTTTGGGGGTGTTTAAGAGATCCGTGGATAGTTTTATGGATGGAAAAGGTTTGGTTTAGGTTAGAGGGTCATTGCTTTTTCTTAATTGGTCAGCGCAACATCATGGGGCGAAGGGTCTGTTCTGCGCTGTAATGTTCGATGTTCTGTTACTGTGTCCGCTTCCACTCCCTCCCCTAGCAACAAGTTCCAGGCACTGTGTAAAATATCTGCCTCGTACATCTTTTAAAACTTGCCCTTCACATCTTAATCCAGTGCCCCTACTAATTGACTCCTCCACCCTGACTACCCGCTGTGTCCGTGCCTCTCATAATCTTGTCAACTTCTATTACGTCTCCCCTCGACCCCCGTCGCTCCAGTGAGAACAAACCAAGTTTCTCTCCTCGTAGCTGATGCCCTCCGTACCAGGCCACATCCTGGTAAACCTTTTCTGTACCCTCTCCGAAGCCTCCACATCCTTCTGGTAGTGTGGTGACCAGCATTGAACACTGTATTTCAAGTGCGGTCTCACTGAGGTTCTATAAAGCGTCAACGTGACTTGCCAATTTTTAAACTCAATATCCTGGCCGATGAAGGCACGCATGCTGTCTTCCTTCTCCACCTGCATTGCCACTTTCAATGACCTGTGTACTTGTACACCCAGATCCTTTTGCCTATCAATACTCCTAAGGGTTCTGCTACTTACTATCTGTTTCCTATTTGCATTAGGCCTTGCAAAATGCACTACCTCACATTTGTCCAGGTTAAACTCCATCTGCCATTTCTCCACCCAAGTATCCTACTCATCTATATCCTGCTGTATCCCCTGATGGTCCTCATCGCTATCCGCAAATCCACAAACCTTTGTGTCATCCGCAAACTTACTCATCAATCCAGTTACATTTTCCTCGAATTCATTTATATATATTACAAACAGCGAAAGGTCCCAGCGCTGATCCCTGAGCAACACCGCTTGTCACAGCCCTCCATTCACAAACGCACCCTTCCACTGCTACCCACTGTCTTTTTTGATTGAGCCGGTTTTGTGTCCGCCTTGCCAGCTCACCTCTAATGCCATGCATCTTCACCTTCTGCACCAGTTGCCGTGAGGGACCTTATCAAATGCCTTAGTGACATCCACGCAGACAACATCCACTGCGCTACCCTCGTCAATCATTTTTGTCACTTCCTCGAAAAACTTGATCAAGCTTGTGAGACACGACCTCCCCTTCGCAAAACCGTGTTGCCTCTCACTTTTACATCCACTTATTTCCAGGTGGGAATAAATCCTGTCGTCTCGAAGAATCCTCTCCAATAATTTCCCTCGTCGCTCTAAGGCTCACCGGCCTATAATTACCTGGATTATTCTTGCTCCCCTTCTTAAACAAAGGGACAACATTGGCTATTCTCCAATCCTTTGGGATCTCCTTTCTCGCGAGTGAGAAGACAAAGATTTCTCCCAAGACCCCAGCAATTTCCTCCCTTGCCTCTCAGTATTCTGGGGTATATCCCATCAGGCCCTGGAGACTTGTCTACCTTGATGTTTCTCAAGAACCCCGATACCATCTCCTTGTTGATCTCAACATGACAAACTATACACACATCCTTTCCCAGACTCATCATCCACCAAGTCTCTCTCTTTGGTGCACACTCCTTTACTCTTGAATACTTAGCCCATTTCCTCTGGCTCCACACACAGATTCCCTCCCTTGTCCTTGAGTGGGCCAACCCTTTCCCTGGCTACCCACTTGCTCTTTATATATGTGTAAAATGCCTTGGCGATTTTCCTTAATCCTGCTGACCAGTGCTTTTTCATGAACCCTTTTGGCTCTTCTTACCCCTTGCTTAGTTTCTTTTCAGTTTCCTTGTATTCCACCCTTGCTTCCTGTGTTCCCAGCCTCCTAACTTTGACAAATGCTTTCTTTTTCCCTTCGACTAGGCTCACTGTCTCTCGTTATCCAAGGTTCCCAAAACATGCCATACTTATCCTTCATTGCTACAGGAACGTGCCTGTCCTGAATCCCTATCAGCTTAGACTTGAAAAGCCTCCCACATGCCGCATGTTGATTTGTCCGTAAACATCTGCCCCCAATCTCCATTCTTCAATTCACGCCTAATATTATCCTAATTAGCCTTCCCCCAATTTAGCACCTTCATTTGAGGACGACACTTAGCTTTATCCGTCAGTACCTTAAAGCTCGCTGAATTGTGGTCACTGTTCCTCTGAATTGCTCTCCTACTGAAACGTCGACCACCTGGCCAAGCTCATTCACCCAATACCAGGTTCAGTACCGCCCCTTCCCGTACTGGATGGCCTATCGGAAACCCCCGACATTGTGACTACAACTTTTTTATTCCTGAGCTCTAACCACATTGCCTCGCTGTACAAACCCTCCGAGGTGTCCTCCTGGAGTCCAGCTGTGACGTTCTCCTTAACCGGTCGTGGAACTGCCCAACCCCTTCAACGTCCCCCTCTATCGCACCTGAAACATCGATATCCGGGAATATTAAGCTGCCAATTCTGTCCTTCCCTTAACCAAATCTCCGTAATGTCAACGCCATCATAGTTTCTAGTACTAATCCAAGCTCTAAGTTCATCTGCCTTATCTGTTACACTTCTTGCGTTGAAACAAATGCACTTCAGTCCACCAGACCCTCTCCCATGTGCAATCTCAACCTGCCTGCTGTTTAAGTCTTACTGCCCTGCTCTCTGGTTCCCCTTTCAGCTAATTCACCTTTGCTTTGGATCCCGCTCCTCTGCCAAACAAGTTTAAATCCTCCCGTGTAACACGAGCAAACCTCCCAGCCAGAATGTTTGTGCCCCTCCAGTTTAGATGCAACCCATCTTTCTTGTACAAGTCCCAACAGCCCCGGAAGAGACCCCAATGGTCCAGATATCTGAAACCCTCCCTCCTACACCAGCTGTTTCGCCACATGTTGAGCTGCACTATCTGCCTATTCCGAGCCTCACCGGCACGTGGCACCAGGAGTTATCCTGAGATTACTATCCTAGAGGTCCTGCTTTTTAACTTTCAACCTAATTCACTGAAGTGCTGCTGCAGGACCTCATCGCTCTTCCTGCCTATGTCCTTAGTACCAATGTGTACCACGGCCTCTGGCATTTCACCCTCTCCTTTCGGAATGCTTTCAGTCCGTTCAAAGATATCCTGGACCCTGGCACCAAGGAGGCAACGTACTATCCTGGAGTCTCTTTCACATCTACAGAAATGCCTATCTGTACTCGGAACTACAGAGTCCCCTCTAACTGCAGCGTTCATGCACAAATATTATCTATTGTAATTAAAAGCAATTATTTAGCTATCGTTTGAAATCATTTGGTTATCATTTCATATGGCCAATGACAGCTGACATTGTTTTGATCCATCTCCATTGAACTACAGCTCTTAAACACTTGTGCTGAACAGTTATTTGCCTTCAGCTTCATTGCATCAAAAAGTAACAATAAAGATTGTTCCTGAGAAAATTCTTACGTTGTCATGATGGTGACAAAATTTCACATTTACTTCACACGTGTATGTGGTAATTTTAACTTCAAAGGGTGACTGTTTTATCTCCAGAGTCAGAGCTTCTAACTGATACTCCAACCATGGAAGATCATGTTGCAGCTATCTAAGACTTAGGTCGGGCAACATTTGGAGTATTGTGGACAATTCTGGTCATCACACAACCGGAAGAATCTTGATGCATTGGAAAGAGTGCAGAAGAGATTTCCCAGGATGTTGCCTGTTTGCAGGATATGGACAATGAAGAGAGGTTGAACAAACTTGGATTCTTTTCATTGGAGCACCCGAGGGCAAGGGGGGACCTGATGGAGGCTTACAAGATTATAACAGGCTTGGATCAAGTGGATAGTCAGAGTCTTTTTCCCAGGATCGAAGGGTCGATTACTCGGGGGCATCGGTTGAGAATGAGAGGGAGAAAGTTGAAAAGAGATGTCAGGGAGAAATTTTTCACACGTAAAGGTGGTGAATGCCTGGAACATGCTGCCAGAGGTGGTGGTGGAAGCAGATTCCATAACAATGTTCAAGAAGAATCTGGAAAGATACCCGAATAGGCAGGGAACAGAGGGATGTGGACCACATAGAAAATATTAGATGAGAGAGATATCTGTGTCAGCACAGACTTGGTGGGCTGAAGGGCCTATCCCTGTGCTGTACTGTTCTTTGTTTTTTGTGAACCAGATTTACCGTACTTACACACAATTGCTCATTTTTCTGAAATTCTACATCTTCAAACACTGTAAAACTGAGCTAACATCAGAAAAAGCAGTCTCTGTTTTAACATCAGTGTTTTAAAAAGTTGGCTTCATATTTTCCTTATGAACTATAGCTACTGTTATGCATCCCTGCTTCTGTCTGTCCCCTCTACACTTGTACCCAGTTTGGAGCACCATAGGAACATAAGAAATAGGAGCAGGAGTAGGCCATCTAGCCCCTCGAGCCTGCCCCGCCATTCACTAAGATCATGGCTGATCTGTCGTGGCTCAGTTCCACATTCCTGCCCTCTCCCCATAACCCTTAATCCCCTCTCTTATCAAAAACCCATTGACCCGCGTCTTAAATATATTTAGCGAGGCAGCCTCCACCACTTCCACGGGCAGAGAATTCCTGAGATTCACCACCCTTTGAGTGAAGCAGTTCCTCCTCAACTCCGTTCTAAACCGCGCCCCACCCCGCTTTATCTTGAGGCTGTGCCCTCTCGTCCTACTGTCCTTTCTGAGCGGGAAGAGCCTCTCCACCTCTATCCTATCCATCCCATTCATCATCTTATATGTCTCAATGAGATCTCCCCTCATTCTTCTAAACTCTATCGAGTACAAGCCTAGTTTATTCAGCCTCTCCTCATAGTTCAACCCCCTCAACTCCAGCATCAGCCTAGTAAACCTCCTCTGCACTCCCTCCGAGGCCAAAATATCCTTGCGTAAGTGCGGCGACCAAAACTGCACACAGTACTCCAGCTGCGGCCTCACCGGTACCCTGTACCGTCGCAGCAAGACTTCCCTACTTTTATATTCAATCCCCCTCGCTATGAAGGCCAGCATCCCATTCGCCTTCCTGACCACCTGCTGCACCTGCAGGCTGGGTTTTTGCGACTCATGCACAAGGACCCCGAGGTCCCTCTGCACCGTCGCATGCTGCAGTTTTTCGCCATGTAAGTAATAGTCCTTCCTACCATTATTCCTACCCAAGTGGACGACTTCACACTTGCCAACATTAAATTCCATTTGCCATTTCCTGGCCCATTCGCCCAGCCTATCGAGATCCTTCTGCAGACTCTCCACACCCTCCGCACAATTTGCCTTTCCCCCAATCTTGGTGTCATCAGCAAATTTCGACACCCTACACTCAGTTCCCTCCTCCAGATCATCTATATAAATGGTAAATAGCCGAGGCCCCAGCACCGACCCCTGAGGCACTCCACTAGTCACCGACTGCCAATCCGAATAGCACCCATTGACCCCCACTCTCTGCCTCCAATTTGACAGCCAATCCCCTATCCACGCTAACACCCTACCCCCAACTCCATGCTCCCTTACCTTCTATAATACCCGCATTACCTTGGATTGCAGCAGCATCCTTCCCCATTCTCCTCCAGAGCAATTGTCTCCCAAGTCCCAGCACTACAAACCCTTCATTAACCCCTTCCAGATTACAACAGCTTTCTCCGCTCATCTATCCCCTCTCTTTCCTAACTCTTCCCCCCACCCCCCCATCTCTCACCTTCACCTCTTCTTCATCCCACTGTCCTTCCCTACTTCCTCTTTCCTCCCAGCCCACTTTCCCACCTCCCTCTCCCAGACCGCTCAGATCATGAGGCTGGCCAAAACCAGGAGGGACCATGAAGACCAAATCTGCTGTAGCTTTGCAGCCAGCTCAGACCAGCAATGGGGGCAGAAAGAGGTCAGTGTTTGAGCTCGGGAAATTGGGAGAAGGCAGGGAGAGGATAGATTCACTGGGGGGAGGGGGATGGGCAAAAGTAGAGAATGATCAGTTGAATGGGAATGGGGTTAAAAAGGAGAAGGTCACTGCAGAAGAGGGTAGGGAGTGGAAGGATTCACCCACAGAATAAGAGGGGAGAGGAGAGAATTATTGGCAGGCATGGTAGAACAAAGGTGTGGGAGGCAGGGGATAATGGACTACAGGGAGAAGATCGCAGGGAAGGGGAAGGGAATCACCAGGGTCCACCAAAAGGAAACCAGGTGGGGAGAGTACGAAGGAATGGCAAAAAAAAGAGACGAGCAGAGGGTGGGTGTGGTGGGGAAGAAAAAGGAGGCAAAAATCGGGTTTGGGGGGAGGGGGGGAAGCGGGGAATGCCGAGAGGAGATTGGAGGGTGAGTGGGAAAGCGCTAGGGATTCCTTATGGATCACTAAAAAGGAGGAGATGGAGGTGAAAGGCACCAGAACACAAGCTGATGGTCCCACGTCCGCATGTTTTCTCACCGAAAAATCTTTATTAATTCAGATATTGTTTAAGTAATTCATTTCCTTCAATGCATTGGATTTAACAGCTCGTGTGCAGGTCATGGATGTGCAGGTTCGGTGGATTAGCCGTGCTAAATTGTTCTTGGTTGTCCGGGGGACTAGCTCGGGTAAATATATGGGGTATGGGGATAGGGCCTGGGTGGGACTGTGGCAGAGTTGATGGGCCGAATGGCCTCCTCCTGCACCGTATGATTCTATGATCATATTGGATGTCAATGAGCCTATGTGACGCTGTCAAGCACATTTGATGTTTTTAAACGTATTTGATATCTTTGAGTGTTGGACTTAGATGCCTGGAAGCACCTTTGATACCTTGGAGTGCTTATGTTTGACATTAAAGGATCTCAAAACGCTGCTGATTGCATGAAAACCTGCTCCAAATTAGAACGTTTGATGTCAAATGAGTGCATTAAGGGCATCTGGCTAGAAACATTTTGTCAAGTAGTTCTGGTAGGGTTAAATCTCTGCAAATCCTGAGAACAATTTTCTCTCCTCAGATATCTGGTTTATAATACTTCTGTTGAAGCTGCTAATAAATATTACAAACCTTATAGATTTCATAGTTCATGATTATTGGACTCCTCGTGTATAGGTGATCAGCTTCAGCTATTCTGTGTCCCTTCAAGCCATTCTTTTTATCACAAAGCCAATCTCTCTAGTTTCTGTACTTTGCATGTAATTTGATTAGTCTATTCTAAAATATCTCCTGTTAGAAATTTCACCTAATTTTGCATCATTCGCTTACTTATCCATATCTTCAAATTATCCAGACAAACTTGTTTGTATGTATACCAGAGATGGGATAGATGGGGATTGCAGGGATGACGAAGGAGGGAGCCAAGAGAATTGCGGATGGGGGTTCGTGGAACGCCAAGCAAGTGCTTAAGCAAGAAGATAACAATTTGAACTTGGAGGAAATTGGAGTCAATGCAATGTGATTCGTGAGTAGGACACGGAGAGGGACAATGACACACACACACACACCAGAGTCTTGGACAACCTGTAAGGGCGTGGAAAATGTGTGGTCTTTGAGAAGAGCATTGCAATTTCTTTTATTCGTTTGTGGGGCCTGGGCATTGCTGGCTGGCCAGCATTTATTGCCCATCTTTAGTTGCCCTTAGAGGGCAGTTGAGAGACAACCACATTGCTGTGGCTGTGGAATCACATGTAGGCCAGCTTGGGTAAGGATGACAGATTTCTATCCCGAAAGGACATTCGTGAATCAGAAGGGATTTTCTGACAATCAGCAATGGTTTCGCGGTCATCAATAGATACCTAACTCCAGATTGTTTTTATTGATCGAATTCAAATTCCACCATCTGCCGCGGCAGGATTCAAACCCCGGGCCCCCAGGACATCAGCTGAGTTTCTGGATCAATAGTCTCGTGATAATACCGCACAGCCACCAGGCCACAGTCTCCCCACGTCATGTCTTAAAGTGACAAATGCAGAAGGGTGAGCGTTTCTGCTGAAGTATTGAGGTGGTCCGATTGCCCAGACTGATTCACATTATTAGCTTCCTCTCCACACATCATCATCAGAGAATAAATTTTTATAATACAAACTGGTCCAGCTTTGCAGTCAAGTTAACTCACTTATGAATCTATTTTTGTAACTTTGTCTTTTCTTACAGCACATTTTAACAATTCGTTTATCTTCTTCTCGTATTACTCCACTTCCAAAGACTCATGGAAAATCTCAGCCGGGGTATTAACCAATATATGTTTCAGTTAATGAATTATTCTGCTATTTATTCCACGAGTTGTTCCACAAAATGAGAGACTACCCATTGCTACTGCTCAAATCATCATCTTGATGCTATTCCAACAACCCCTCGTGAAACTTGCTCAGCTCTGTGACTACTGATCTGATCGTACACTTTCTACCTTTTTCTTCATTATTCCTTTCTGAAAGAAACCTTCATGTACTTAGGTCTTGTCAACAATTCTGGGGCTCATTGTACTTTGAACCTTGATTTTTTGTCATGAACCCAATAGTTCTCATCTTACTCTTAATAATCTTCATTTTCTGTTTCACACCCCATTACACAACCTCTCCCAAAAATAAATTTGTATCTTCAGATGTACAAACAATAATTCACTCACTAACATCCCCCTTCCCAGCCCCCGGCACCCTGCGACCACTCAATTTTTGGTTCCACTTACTTTGACTTTTCCTGTACTCAGTTTACCTTCACATTACAAACCACGTCTTTAAACCCCGATTGCAACTGTCTGCAATTTCCATCCTATACCACCTCTCCACATTTCACTTCCCTTCACCCCCGTCTCTCCGATCAAGCTTTCGATCAGCCTCTCTAAAACTTTCTTTGGTGCTGTGCCCATTTTCTTTAAATATTTAAAACATGGAAATGCAACTTGTCAGTAACGTGTAAGAAATATCATGGGATAAAACCCATGTAATTATGCCTGTGAACACTTTTAAAAAAAAAAGCAATTTGGAGAATGGACAATCTGTCTTTAGGCAAGATGGAGTTAAGGCAGGGAGGAAGGAAAATAAAACAGTTCAGACCAGTATTCTCACTTCCCTGTTTTACTGGTCTTCAGTTTTAAAGGATACAAAACCAGTTCAGGCCAGACCAGTGTTCTCACTTCCCTGTTTTTAACTTCAGGGGGTGAGTGGGTCGTTAGCAATCGTGGCCTCATCCTTACATGCACCTATACACGCACTGCCCGAGGCTAGAAGTAGTCTGCTTGTCTGGGTAGGGCATCGAGGAAGCAAAAATACAACAGATTTCTCCCGTCAACGGCTACGACTGTCTAAACGTCTACAGACACCATGTGTCATAGTGATAGAGTTACTGTCTGCAGAATGAAATTCCACAAAATGGATATAGAAAAGAAATATTCTGGGGCGAATTCTCCAGTCCCGCCCCACCACAAGAATTGCAGAGGGCAATGCCGACCCAATGATTTCCCCTCCAGTAATTTCCTCGACTGCAATAGTCCCTACTGAATTGACAATGAATGTACGTGCGTAATGCAGTGCAGATTAGTGATACTATTGTACATGAAGAGGGAGGTGCTTGATTTTTTTTTCTACAGGTCATTAATGTTGACGTATGGCCACTCTGGGAGGAGGGGTTCGTTCCTCTGATGGGGGAGGAGTGATCGCCAGCAGTGGGCACCCCTGCCCTCCCGCCAGACATCCATCCACCCCTGCCATGAGTGGGCAATTGGGCCTCCCCCCACCACCACCAGACAATGATCTTTCTTCTCACCCGCACCCCCTCCCCCATAGAGGATGCTCTGACCCACCTCCTCCTTCCCACCCACCCCACCAGAGGGTGATCTGCGTCAGAGAGCCGCTCTCTGTTTATTTTCCCCCCAACCCAAAAAGCACATGGGTGCGCTGCAGAGAGGATTCCGGGCTCGGATCTGGCCCTGGGATTCCGAGTGGTAAAATCAGGCCCCTCGTCTCACTAACTTGATTGAATTTTTCAAGCAAGTGACGAAGGGGATTGATGAGGGTAGGGCAGTGGATGTCGTCTACGTGGACATCAGGAAGGCCTTCGACAAGGTCCCTGGCAAGGTGGGTACAGAACTGGCTTGCTCGTAAAATGCTCCTCCCCGGAGCAGAGAGGCTACGACATGTTCTCCGGAGTCTTCAACATCTCATTGACGAAGACGAACATCTTGCTAAAGCCATCCCCACACCCCCACTTCTTGCCTTCAAACAACTGCGCAACCTCAAACAGATCATTGTCCGCAGCGAACTACCCAGCCTTCAGGAGAACAGTGACCGCGACACCGCGCAACCCTGCCACAGCAACCTCTGCAAGACCTGCCGGATCCTCGACATGGATGCCGTCATCTCACGTGAGAACACCATCCACCAGGCACACAGTACGTACGCTGCAGGAAAGGATGTCACGAGGTACGGTACGTTGGGGAGACCGTGCAGACGCTACGACAACGGATGAACGAACACCGCTCGATAATCACCAGGAAAGACTGTTCCCTTCCTGCTGGCGAACGCTCAGTGGCCCCGGGCATTTGGCCTCTGACCTTCGGGTAAGCGTTCTCCAAGGCGGCCTTCGTGACACACGACAGCGCAGAGTCGCTGAGCAGAGACCGATAGCCACGTTGCGCACACGAGGACGGTCTCAACCGGGATCTTGGATTCATATCACACTATCTGTAACCCCCACGACTTGCCTAAACTTGCAAAATCTCACTAACTGTCCTGTCTGGAAACAATAGACATCTCTTCAACCTGTGCTTAAAGCTCTCTCCACTCACATTGTCTGTACCTTTAAAAATTAATGAGGTGGAAAGACTCGCATTCCAATCACTATACATGTAAATTGAGTTTCTGTCTTGGTGTCCTTTTTATTCTCAAAACTCCCAGCGACCTGACAAAGGGACAGGCTGTCCTGAAAGCTGTCAGCTTTTGGTACAAATAAACCTGTTTGGACTTTTAACTGGCGTTGTGGGATTTCTTTGTGTTTTGGTCATAAAAGACAGAGGGTAGCAGCGGAAAGGTGTGTTCCTGAATGGAGGGCCGTGACAAGTGGCGTTCCTCAGAGATCAGTGCTGGGACCTTTGCTGTTTTAATACATATAGGAAAATGTAACTATTTCGATTCATAAGTTTGCGAACGACACAAAGGTTGGTGGATTTGAGGATGAGGACCATCAGAGGGTATAGATCAGTTGGAGATTTGGGTGGAGACTTGGCAGATGGAGTTTAATCCAGACAAATATGAGATAATGAATTTGGGAAGGTAGGAAATGACAGAACCCTTCAGAGTATTGATAGGCAGAGGGATCTGGGTGTACAGGTACGTTAGGTCACTGAAAGTGGCAATGCAGGTGGAGAAGGTAGTCAAGGCAGCATATGGCAGGCTTGCCTTCATTGATTGGGGCACTGAGTTTAACAATTAGCAAGACATGTTGCAGCTTTATAGAACTTAGCTAGGCACACTTGGAATATTGTGTTCAATTCTGGTCACCGCACTCCCAGACGGATGTGGAGGCTTTGGAGAGGGTACAGAAAAGAATTATCAGGATGTTGCCTGCTCCAGAGGGCATTTGCTATGAGAAGAGGTTGGAGAAACTTGGTTTGTTCTCACTGGAGTGATGAACGTTGAGGGGAGACCTGATAGAAATCTACAAGATTATGAGAGATATGGGCAGAATGGATAATCAGAAGCCTTTTCCTCGGGTGGAAGAGTCAATTACTCGGGAGCGTAGTTTTAAGGTTCAAGGGGAAAAATTTAAATGGAGAAGTACAAGACAAGTTTTTTTTTACACAAAGGGTGGTGGGTGCCTGGAACTTGCTGTTGGAGAAGGTATTGGAAGCAGATGTGATAATGATTTTTAAAAGGGACATCTTGAGAAATACATGAATAGGATGGGAATAGAGGGATATGGCCCCCAGAAGGGTAGGGGGCTTTAATTTTTCAGGCAACATGGTCAGTGCAGGCTTGGAGTGCCGAATGGCCTGTTACCATTTATAGAGATGATCTGGAGGAGGGAACCGAGTGTACGGTGTCGAAATTTGTTGATGACACCAAGGTTGGTGGAACGGCAAATTGTGCAGAGGGTGTGGAGAGTCTGCAGAAGGATCTCAATAGGCTGGGCGAATGGGCCAGGAACTGGCAAATGGAATCTAATGTTGGCAAGCGTGAAGTTGTCCACTTTGGTAGGAATAATGGTAGGAAGGACTATTACTTACGTGGCAAAAAACTGCAGCAGGCGACGGTGCAGATGGACCTCGGGGTCAGGAAGGTGGTCAGGAAGGCGAATGGGATGCTGGCCTTCATAGCGAGGGGGATTGAATATAAAAAGTAGGGAGGTCTTGCTGCAACTGTACAGGGCACTGGTGAGGCCGCAGCTGGAGTACTGTGTGCAGTTTTGGTTGCCGCACTTAAGCAAGGATATTTTGGCCTTGGAGCGAGTGCAGAGGAGGTTCACTAGGCTGATACCGGAGTTGAGGGGGTTGAGCTATGAGGAGGGGCTGAATAAACTAGGCTTGTACTCGTTAGAGTTTAGAAGAACGAGGGGAGATCTCATTGAGACGTACAAGATGATGAATGGGATGGATAGGATAGAGGTGGAGAGGCTCTTCCCGCTCAGGAAGGACAGTAGGACTAGGGGGCACAGCCTCAAGATAAGGGGGGGGTGCAGTTTAGAACAGAGTTGAGGAGGAACTTCTTCACTCAAAGGGTGGTGAATCTCTGGAATTCTCTGCCCGTTGAAGTGGTGGAGGCTGCCTCGCTAAATATATTTAAGACCCGGGTTGATAGGTTTTTGATAGGCAAGGGGATTAATGGTTATGGGGAGAGGGTGGCAATGTGGAACTGAGACACGACAGATCAGCCATGATCTTATTGAATGGTGGGGCAGGCTCGAGGGGCGAGATGTCCTGCTCCATGTTCTTATGTTCCTGTGCTGTAATTTTTTTTGTTCTTTGTCCTAGTGTTTACCCAGACAGAAAATTGGATTCAATGGGGCAAATTTTCCTGTTCTGCACGCAATGGGAATCGTAGTGGGTGGGGGAACAGACCATGCAAAGGCCTGTCGATCTTGGGTGGGATTTTCTGGTTTTGGGGCTGGAAAATTCAGCCCAATGTCTGACATCTCCATGGGCTTTACAATGGAAGTCTAGACTAGATGTTTCTATCCATGCATTTCAAAGTAGATCTGTGCCACAAATAGTCACCAGTGCTTTTACAATTATTAACTACATAGTAAAAGTAAAAGAGTACCTATTCTTCCTGCAGTACACTCGACAACACTTCTGTGGACAAGACATGTTGAAGTTTTCAAAGGCGTAAATGAAGACATAATGTCCTGAGGAAGGAAAAATATTGTTGAAGGAAATTCTGGCAAAACTCTGTAATATATCTCCCTAATGCTCAAAGGCAATTCAGGAAAGATCTAGCGAGTGAATCCTGCCAATCGACACATCAAAATAGGTGAATTAACTTGACCATCATTCTACAGATTTTGGCCAACAGGCTTTCTCACCATCTGTGACAAACAGAATCTCTCTCAGTTAACAGTCAGCAAAAAATGCAGATGCTGAATGAAAGGATCCAGATCATATAATAGAACCCGACAGTACAGAAAGAGGCCCTTCGACCCATCGAGTCTGCACTTAACAGTCCCATCAGGCCCTATCCCCATATCCCTGCACATTATACTCACTAATCCCTCTAGCCTCCACATGCCAAAACACTAAGGGGCAATTTTCTTAGCATGGCCAATCAACCTAATCCGCACATCTTTGTGGGAGGAAACCGGAGCACCCAGAGAGGACCCACGCAGGCACGAGGAGAACGTGCAAACTCCACACAGACAGGTGACCTGAGCCGGGAATCGAACCCAGGACCCTGGAGCTGTGAAGCAGCAGTGCTAACCACTGTGCCACCCAAAGTTTGTCTAAAAAAAAGTTTATTCTAAAAAAAAAACTGCATTCTGACCACAATATTATTTTCAAGGGAAAAATTTTACGCTCTTTGTAAACACAGTAGTGTGTTGTTTACCACATTATGACAGTGTTGGTTTCCTGCGTGTTTTCCATGAAAATGAATTGAATGATCCTTCTTGTTGATGAGGATAATGGCAAATATCCCTCCATCAAACGGTTGCAGTGCTGAATTCCAGATGTGTGTTAAATTTTCTGATGTCAATTCAGGCAGCAATAGAGATACTACACATGCAACCACACTCATTCAACGTTCACTGCTTTTAGGGAGAATCCATTCCGTGTACCCACGACTTGTTGGAGAAATCTATCTCTGAATGTCTAGTCTTTCTTGAGGGTTGCGAATTTGGGACTTTTTTTTTAAACAGCCAGACTTTAAAAATTATATCACAGAATCACAAAATCTTAACGGTGCAGAAGGAGGCAATTTGTTCCGTTGAGTTGGTACTGGTTTTTGGAAAGAGCACGTGACCTAGTCTCACTCCCCCGTCTTAACCTCTTTCTTCCTTCTCTTGTACTCAATGCCTCCATTAATAAATGTTCGGATACCACATGCTTTATTAACAGTACTCGTGAAGACAGTACAGACGGAGGCCATTCAGCTCACCGTGTCTGTACTTGCTCTTTGAACGAGTGACACAATTATTCTCCTCCTGCTCTTTTCTAAGAAGTGGCGTAACATTTCCCTTTTCAAATGTATATGAATTCCCTTTCCAAGTTACTTTTGGATCTGTTTCTAATGCCTCAGCAAGCAGCACTTTCAGTTCATAATAAGGCACTGTGCAATAAAATAAAATCCCCTCATAGGTCTTGGGCTTCTTTTGTCAACGAGCTTAAATTTGTACTCTGTGTTACACTGCTGTTTGAAACACCCAGCATCTCCTTATTTACTCTGTCAAAACCCTCTATAATTAAATCTCCCTTTAACCTTCTCTGCCCCAAGAAGAAAAACAGCAGCTTCTCCAGTTACTCCAAAGGATTGGAGCTCCTCCTTGCTGACATGAACCCCTCGCATCAGCTTCAAGGCCTTGGCTTTCTTCCTCAAGTGTGGTGCTCAGGGATGGACACAATACTCCAGCTGAGGACTCATCAATAATTCAGAAAGGTTTACCTCCTGCCATCAAAGATTTGTGCCTGTTAGCAGCAGGTCTCTCTGTTCCTGCACCTTCTTTAAAATTGTATGATTTGGTTTCTAACACCTTTCATCATTCTTCCTTCCGAACTGCGTCACTTCTCTGCAATAAATTCCATTTGAGATATGTCTGCTATCTCTTCTCAGGGGACATTGGGCTGAATTGTATGTTGCTCAGCAGTGGAGGGGGGTGGAAGGGAGGGGTGCGGGTCATGAGAGTCCAAGCTGGAACTTGGATTGCCAAGGCCGATTTCTGCCAATATGTTTCGTGGTTCATTATTGGCCACCTGGCAAAAAGCAAGCCAGCTGCTGAGAAGAATGGTAGGCAGTGTGCCCCATCGTAGCTCCGACATCAGGAGAAAAGGGGGCAGAGCACGAACCAAGGTTCCATAAGAAAGAAACGTAAGAAATAGGAGCAGGCGGAGGCCATCCAGTCCCTCGAGCCTGCCCCGCCGTTCAATAAGATCGTGGCTGATCTGAAGTAGATCAGTTCCACTTGCCCACTTTCTCCCCATAACCCTTAATTCCCTTGTCTATCAAAAACCTTTCTACCCGTGACTTAAATATATTTAGCGAGGTAGCCTCCACTACTTCAACGGGCAGAGAATTCCAGAGATTCACCACCCTTTGAGTGAAGAAGTTCCTCCTCAACTCCGATCTAAAACTGCCCCCACTTATCTTGAGGCTGTGCCCTTGCGTCCTGCTATCCTTTCTAAACAGGAAAAGTCTCTCTACCTCTCCCCTGCCCATCACCTTCATTACCTGATACGTCTCTATAAGATCCCCCCTCATCCTTCTAAACTGAGTGCAGACCCAACCTATTTAGTCTCTCTTCATAGGCCAACCCCCTCATCTCCGGATCGGTCAGGGCTACTTATTTAAAAGGCACCCCTGATATGGGACAGTGACAACTGCACCAGGACTCTTTGTTTAAAGGCTGAAGATATTTTTGCGAGAATACTTTTAAATCCCGTGAACTATTGCAACAGGCAAGGGCTTGGTTTTAAACGTGGATGACTATTGTGCTGGTACTGAACTTTATCAGGAAGGAGAGAACATTTGAAGACAACTGACTATCCCTCTTATGAATAATAAATGTTTGGAAAAGACTCACATCCAACAATTTAACTTCATTTGGCCCAGCACAGATGGAGGATAGAATAGAGCCACCAGCACTTGTGGGGCCAACAGTTTGATGATGAATCCCTGTGAGTCCTTGTCCAGGCTCCACACCATCAGATGGAGGCCCTCGTGCTGGGCAATGGGAAGAGGAAACTTCCCAGCCAGATCAGAGCAACCTGAATGGAGGTTGCAACAGAGATCAGCGGCGTGGACGCGTGCACTGAACTTGGCTGCAAAGCTTGGCGCAAGATGCTTTCGGACTTCGAGATCAGCCAGGGTGAGTGTGTGACCATTTCAGAGCTGCACTAGTATTGAGAGTATGCAGTGACTTGAGTTCCCTATTGTATTTTCCAAGGCCACAAGATGACTTGATGCAGATATGCCTCTCTACATGGCAAAGGGGCTTTGGGAGGGGTGTTGTCGGTTGACCTGCAACACTTATTAATTGGCAAGGAGCATTGTTAAATATTGGCCGCCAACACAGTATGTGTTGGTCACACATTTCAAATTGTGATAATAGCGTAATCATTACAATATTCCTTTTTATTTGCAGAAGACAAAAGTACATAATGCACGAGAGAAGGTCAGGACCATTTGTTTACCTGAAAACCTAAGTGTTCTCATCCTATTTGACCAAGAAGTCTTGGAGCTGGTCTGTTGAGGTGAGGTGGGAAGACGACCCTGGGTGGTGAGATCCCACGATTACGTAAATATAATTCCCGAAAGGGGATGGGGAGTGTCGTTGGAAACTGGAGAAGTTCTTGGGAAGATCTACCTTTGTGGCTTTTGACTTTGGAGGCTTGTAAAATTGTGGGAGGAAAGGGTTATGTTGAAGGGGCTAAGATTTAAACGTTGGCTGCCACCTCCCAATGGAGTCCAGAGGCACGTACTTCAGTGGGTTTGTGCAATTTGGCTATACCCACACATGGTGAGAGCACATCACAATTGCAAGGATAACTGTCAGAGCCTGAGATAGAGCAGACCTATAGTACTTGGTGTCATGTTATTATTATGATATAGACACCAATTGCTCATAAGGGATCGTGTAAACATGTTGTAGATTCATTTACTGAGACCAGCCATGTTATAACATTTATATTCATGTAGAAAGCTTGAAGCCATTAGCAGCAGAGCTGTTTATATGCTCTGATGAATGGTCATCCGGGCATGAAACATTAGCTCTGTTCTCTCTCCGCAGATATTGTCAGACTTGTTGAGATTTTCCAGCATTTTCTGTTTCTGTGTAAATATGAGCTCTACTCCAAAGCAAAAGTGACCCTAAGACTGTGGCACGTAACATGCTTACCTACTCGTGATATTGGACTGCCACCCCTTAAAGGCATACTACTGCATCCTCCTTTTTTTTAAAAAGATACATTCTCCTTTCCAAAGAAGTATAACCATTTTTTAATGCATGTTCTTGTTTCATTACCATCACTCAAGTGGAGGGAACGGATACATCTAAAGCACAGAGGTAAAGTTCTTTTAAATCAAGATCTTATAAAAGGTAACCCTGTCTGGAGGTTTCTTTAATATATGGGATCGTCATGCTTGGATGTTGTTCCTGATTGCATTTGGGGTCTTGAGGCGTTGGAATGGATCTGATTTGTCCTCAGTTATGCCTCCCTGTTGCACCTTTGTGTGTCATGACTTTGGAGGACTTTGGTCACTAACAAATCCTGGTCACATCTACTGGTTACCATGTACATTCCGGATGCAAGCTTGTCCCAACAGTAACAATACTGAACCTGCATTTTTAACATACATGTTGGTCATTAGCTGCTGAAGTTTTAAAAGCTGCTCTCGAGATGCTGAGAGGGTGGAATGGCTAAGAGTAAACAGATTGGTACGTACTGGTCTGCTAAACACGAGCCCTGTCAGTGATGGAATAGTGTTCCTAAAGATGTCACTCTTACGTGTAACATTGCAAAGCACAGATCGTGCTTTGTCTGTCTACATTTGAGAATTAGTGATTTCACCGTGCAAATCATTTCTTTAGCTGTGAGACCGAGGGTACCGAGGAGCAGATGTAGCATCGTGGACATTCCACTTCTCGCATTTATCCGGAAATAGCTGACCAATAAATTGTGCACTGTTATCCATAATGATCTCTTTAGGTGCACCAAATAAACTGAAAATGCACTCAGGGGGCAGGATTTTCAGGCCTCGCTCACCCCAAGACCGGAAAATCCAACCCTGGGTCAACGGACCTGTGTCCTGCCTGCTATGATTCCCACGGTAGACGGGACAGGAAAATTCTGCTCAGAGTACGTGTGTGACAGTACTGCTTGATGCATTGTGCAGTTATCAAACGATGGCATAGTTGGTAGTCTGTGATGACAATGAAGTCAATGCCATGGGCGTGAAAGAGGTCGAATGTGACGTTGGCCAATGACGGGTAGGGACTTCATGTAGAATCAATGATACTTTGCACTGACTGAGCACATGCCCCTGACATGACTTGCAATCCTTGACAATGTCATTGGTCATAACTGACCACTACACTGTCTCTCCTGAGTCTTTGTGTTCAATTTATGTCCATGTATGAGTGATGAAGTTGCTGAAGAATATCAGGGCATAAAGATGACAAGCCTGATTCTCCCAATCCGACGCACACGTTCTTGCCGCGTATGTTGGGTTATGTGCATATTGACCATTTTGCAGCAGTCGCACGTGTGTTCCCGACGCCTTTGTATTTCCCACCACCTGAGAGCGTGCACGTCCGAGACCACGCTGGAAACTGGCAGGATGACCAGGTAATTGATCTTAATCTATTTTTTATGTAAATGTTACTATCAGGCTCGGGAATGATTTCCAATAGCATCTCTCACCCCACTAGGGTATTTCACTGACAGGGTTTAGAGTAGCTTCCCATGTTCAGGGAATTAGCAGGAGACCCCGCTGAACTAAAGATGAGGCAGTTAGGATCCCTCAGTGGGTTGGGTGGTGGGGGTGTGGTGCCCTCTGGGCATGGACAACCTGGCAGTGCCAGCCTGTGCCCCTGGCACCGCCCAAGGGACAAAGGGCCCATGCCCAGGGGACACCTTGGTACTGCCCAGCCGTCAAGCAGTGCCAAGGGGCCTGTTGTGGGCAGGGCTTAGGGGCAGTGGGGGTGGGGGTGGCCCCTTGCCACCCTGTATGGGGATCGGTCAGGGTTAGAGGAGGATGCCAGCAATTGGGACTGGCTGGGGGGGGAGGGAATCTGCCTGCTGGAGGGGTGTGGGGAAATCAACACTCCTGGGGAACAGGGAGGGCTGGAGACTGGGGTCTTCTGGGACGTGGAGGGGTCAGGCTGACCCCAGAATGGTCATGAGGGCCACCATCGGGCCGTGCAGGGAGTGTAGGCTGTAGCCCTGTTGGGGTCCAGCAAATGGGAGTCTGACAAAAATCAGGGGCACTGAGCATGAGCAGAGTTCTGGAACTATCAGAATCTGCTATCAACAGGCCCCACTGCTGTCCCCCCACCCCCCCGCCCAACTTTTAATGATATTCATAATTGTGACCTCCGCAGTGCACAGAGTATGGGAAATTCAAGTTTGAACTCCCACTGAAAAAACAATGGTGAATTACACCATTCTTCCCACCAATTCAGCATTTAGAATTCTTCGGGGAGAATCGGGCCTAACCTGCCTGCCTTTAAAAATAACTGCCCACAAGATTGCATGTCTCAATAAAACTGAAATGGTTTCACATGTTTGTGGGCATATTGAATCGGGCTGTCCTTCAACCGTGGTTTTCCACAGTTTACTCAGCGTGGAATCTTTGTCATTTCATTTTATTTGCAATGTGCAAAATGTGTCAGATCCGTTTATGGAAGACCATCAAGTTCATCATGAATGAAATCAACTTGTGGATCCAAGCATGTATCTTCTGCTTACAATGAGCCATGTTACTTGGTTTGCCCCTGCTCTCACAGGTCATAGTCTAGAATCTTTATCAAGAGGCATTGCAATATTAGCAATGCGCTTTTCTTTTGCCACAAATCTTTTATCAAATACAAAATGAATGATTCCAAACACTGATGCCGATATCTGATGTTGGAGTAGTTGGATTGTGCTACAGAAATTTTGAAACAGATACGGTCGGTTGTTTTTTTTTTGTAACGTGCACGCTCCCAAACCTTTACGTGAGGCATCAATATCCAGGGGGGTTGAGTTGTAAAATTACAACGTCCACGCTTCAGATAGTGATCTGCCCCAAATGGACAGCATATTTCAGGCAATTGAGCATTAGACATTACTTCCATCGATAAGTCTAGATTATGGTTATATTTTTACTTTGTTCTTCCTATATCAGCAACGTCCTTGGTGATAAAGCCTGGCACAGTACACATACTGTACCCTGTTTGGGTTTGAAAGAGACTGGCTGAGATAGCCAAGAAGGAAGCCATAAAACACAATATCATCCAAATGCGGTGCAAAATACAGGAAGCTCTTTTTAAGTTTATTTATTTGTGCCACAAGTAGGCTTACGTTAACACTGCAATGAAGTGACTGTGAAAACCCCCTAATCGCCAAACTCTGATGCCTGTTCAAGTGCACCGAAAGGGAATTTAGCGTGGCCAATGCATCGAGCCAGCATGTTTTCTGAATTGTAGGAGGAAACCGGAGCACCCAGAGGAAACCCATGGGGAAAATGAGTAGACTCCACACAGACAGTGACCCAGGCCAGGAATCAAACCCTGGTTCCTGGCAACTGTGCCACCGTGCCACCCTTGGGACTACTCCCTGGATGTACTGCCCAGCAGTCTGTTGAATAGAATTCTGTACCTGAAAATCTTGACTTGGCTCATCTCCTGTGGGTATTTCATAAGGGCAATGATTCAAACCTGCATTTAAATATGATGGAGCGAGGTATACCCTCCGTAATGCATTCTTGTTAAATGACATGTGTCATTGATCTGTACTAATCGGTATGCTTTTGTACACTAATTATAATGCTTTTCTCTATTTTGTCTAGATTGTCCTATAATTTGTTTTCTAAGTAAATGCTGCACTGATGGACCTGTATTCTCCACAAGTGTAATTTGCAGCTTCCCTGAAGCTGTCAGTTTTGTTGAAACTTTTTGAATATTGTAATGTTAGGTCATCAACTGAAGTAAGAGAAATAATTTCTGAAGTTTCTGCTGTGAGATGTCTCACTGATTCCATGGATTGTCACTAATGAGGTCACAACACACTGGACAATCAACAATTGTCAGGCCTTTTGTCACCACAATGTGATTGTATTTGCACTCCAAGATTATGGATTCTGTACATGGCATAAGCTAACTGCTGTATGTTTTGCCATAGTCCTCCATGTTTACAGATACGTATCTTTTATTATGTCAGTACTTGCACCTGTGTCAATCTTGGCCAATAAATAACAGTTACTCATCTCCTTAAGGCAAAAGTTTGAATATTGGCAAACACTTCCTATGATGCAGTGCAATACACATTCTCCATGAGATTGATGGTGTGAAACACATGTTCACTACCCTCATTATACTCATCCTCATTTTTTGCAGTTTTCTTTAGCTACATCAGGTCTTTGCTCTTGTGCACTGCAACTCCCATTGGCCCACATACATTGCACAACTGCGAGAAAGCTGAGCATTTCCTTGGTGCATGCAAAAGGTCCTATCTTCCACACGCTGTGGGTTTTGCACTAAGTGCATCAGTGGTTGGGGTTGTACTTAAGACCTGTAAGCTTTTTGTACTTGCATCCATCCTTGAGTAATTACTTCATGTCATACACGTTGGGCAGATCTTTCTGGAACTTTTCCATGTGACGGACTAGAGGGATTTGTGTTGGCCCCTGATTATTCGTCATTTATATAAATGACATAGATGGCTATGTGGGGGGTAAGGTTAGTAAGTTTGAGGATGACACAAAGATTGGACGGGTGGTTAACAATGAGTCTTGGGCGACAGGAAGATCTCGGTGGAGTGGCCAAATGTGCAGCAAGGTGGTAGATAGAATTTAACCATGTAAACTGAGTGGTGATACGCTTGGGAAGGAGTAACATGCTAAGGAAATACTCAATGAATGGCAGGACTCGTAAGTCCTGTGAAAGAAAGGGACCTTGGTGTGTTTGTCCACAGGAAGAGCATGTTAGTAGGGTGGTGAAAAAGACATATGGGACACTTACTTTTATCAAGTGAGACACAGAATACAAAAGCAGGAAAGTCATGTTGGAGTTGTATAGAATCCCATACAGGGAGAGTACTGTGTGGTTCTGGTTGCCACATTATGGGAAGGATGCGATTGGATTGAAGGAAATGCAGAGGAGATTCACGAGGATGCGGCCTGGGATGGTATGTTTAAGTTATGAAGAGAGGTTGGGTAGGCTTGGGTTGGTTTCATTGGAACAGACAAGACTGAGGGACAACCTGATTATGAGAGACATGGATAGAGTGGATAAGGAGCAGTCTTCCCCTTAGTTGAGGTGTCAGTCACGACGGGACATAGTTTCAAGGTGAGGGGGGGGGAAATGTGAGGCAAACTTTTTTTACCCAGAGGGTGGTGACGGCTGGAATGCATTGCCTGGGAGGGTGGTAGAGGCAGGTTGCCTCACATCCTTAAACAAATATCTGGATGAGCACTTGGCACATCATAACATTCAGGGCTACGGGCCAAGTGTTGGCAGATCGGATCAGATGGGAGTTCAGGAGTTTCTAACGTGTCGGTGTAGACTCAAAGAGCGTGAGGGTCTCTTCTGTGCTGTGAGATTCTATAGGAGTGGGTTCAATCACCCATTCAACAATTCTGTCTGGCTAGCTCTGGATCAGAAAAATCACAATACTGTTATTTATGTTTCTTCTGAGTTGGAACACAATCACTTTATGAGCCAATTCCATAACATCATTGGCACAGGCAAATGGGCAGTGTAGCCTGTAAACACTCCTTTCCAATAAAGCTCTCATTTGTTCGTAGCTTTGTGCTCTCCAAGCCTATCATTTTAAAAACGCCAAAGAGAAAACTGGCGATGAGGTGGAAACCACATTGGCAGACCCTCTGAAACATTTAAAAAAAAACAGAAAAATCATCAATCTGTGCTGCAGAGATCTGGAAAGGATTAAGAAGATAAAAAACACTGCAATACCAAAGGGCAAGAGGGGGTGCCAAATATTGGGACGAGCCAAAGGAACCAAAATTTAAACAAAGATTTTGGAGAAAAGAAGCCTGCCACGTGCTTGGCCCGGAAAGATCTGGAACAGTGCAGGGTGGCACGGTGAGTAAAACAATGGAGAGCTGGCGGAGTCGTAAAACCCGGAAAGAAACAAGCCGAGTTCAGGGTAACCTTGTTTAAAAGAGAAAGTAGTGAAGTAGTGCTAAAAACTTTGTATCATATTGTGTTGACACAACCCCTTCTGACAGTGAAAACGGAGGGTGCTTTTCGGCACCGTGGGACCACATGAGAACTGAGCGATGAAACTCATACACTGAAACATTCAAGTGCTTTGTCCAAGCAAACAAAGTTACAGCAGACATCGTAGCCCCAACTTCCTTGGGCAACATGGAGGTAAACATTCAACCTCCTGCAAAGACTGGTGCAGCCTGAAGGCATGATGTGGGTATGCCGGCATTGGACTGGCGTAAGCACAGTGAAAAGTCCATAACATCCATTCGTCCATTCACCTGACGAAGGGGCTAACCCCGAAAGCTTGTGAGTATATTATCAAATAAATAGGTTGGACTAAAACCTGGTGTTGTCAGACTTTGCAGCCTGAAGAACCAGGTTTAAAAACTCTGCTTAGATTGTGGAGATATTATAGGGCCACTTCTCACCTTTGGTTAGAGGGTCATGTTCCATAAATGTAACTAACAAGGAGGTGAATAAATTGCTTAGTCCATAGTTACTTTAAAAGAAAAATTACCTGCATACTGTGAATTAGAAATGTCTTGAATGACACCGTTTGAGACAGACTAGTGTGCGCGTTAAGCTATCCAGAAAAGTCAGTTTACAGAAAACAACTTAAACCTAAAGAAGGCTTTGGAAGTCATGACACTTAAGAAATTAGCAACTAAAACAATCCCCCTGCACCAACTCGAAAGCCACGCATTCATCTGCATTATTCTCCCACTTGTGCTCAGTGGCATGTAGCACTGGAAGTAACCAATGATTGCAACCCAAGAGGTTCTGCCTTTTTTTATCCACTGCCAAGCTTCCTGGATTCTTAATGCCTGACTTTATCCCTATTTTTACCTATATCATTGGTACAAACATGTACCATGACTTCTGCTTTATCTTTGCAACAATTGCTGATTAAAATAAACAGAACTCTCACCTGCCAAATTTAACATCCACCCAACTTGTGTATCATGGGAGACCGGCCTGATGGGACAAGGGAGGCAACACACCATCCTGGAGCCACGCTGATGGCCACCATAGTGCCGATCTGCACCCTGACCACAGAATCCACGATTACTGTTGCTCTTCCTCTCTTTGTCCCCTCCTGTATCAGATTGGTTGTGGTGCCAGAACCTTGGCTCTGTCTGCACTCCTTGTAGCTACTGGAACCTTCTTCAGTCTACAAAATGGAATGCCAGTTTGTGAGGGGGACCCTTGGGGACTCCTGAACTATCTGCCTGTTTCTCTTGGACTGCCTGGTAGTCACCCACTCCATTCCTTCCTCCAATCTCTTCAGTTGCCAGGATACACCTTTTAAATTTAAAATTTTAGAAGAGGCGCTTTAAAAAAAAAATCAAGCGAGTCCCTGCCTCTGCTCAAGCAATGACTAATAATTTAATTTAGTTTGAAATAGCTGCCAGGAGTTACTCACCATCCAGTTGCTCCTGTCGGTCCCCCATCACTTTCTGAATGTGACATCACCTCAGAACACTCCCATACCACTCCGACTTTTCCCTGCCGCCGAAAGGATAGGCGGATTGGGTAACTCCTAAATATTAGGTAACCTAATTGTCCTCCTTTGAGTCTTGGGTTCTCCTCCACTGCAACCACCCCTCTCTCTCTGTGCTCTTTACTGAAGTCTCACCTTTCTTGCTTTGTGCTCTTTACTGAAGTCTCTCTCTCCCTCTCCACCCCCCCCCCCCATGTTCTTTACTGAAGTCTCGCCTCTCTCCCTGCGCTCTTTATTGAAGTTTCAATGGAGAATTCATAATGACACAGTCCAGAAGAGTAGTGAAAATTTTCCAGGGACTCAGTCTGGGGGACTGAGGTGTGTCAGGGAAAAAAGGAGAGGCAGTAATTTAGACAGTTTAAAAATAATTGCCATGTTAATCGTCAAACAGATGCAGTAAATTCTTGTTTTCAGTTCATTCACTCTAAAGTTATATTTGTTTAAGGTTCTCTATTATAAATTTTTTTGTATAAAGTTTTTTCTTGTGTCATCATGTCTTGTTTGTTATACAGCCCCCATCATGACCACCCGTGGTGCAATGATATTTTGAAGATCATTGCACAGAACATGTCCTTTCCCTCTCTGCAACATCAGGTCCTGCCAGCTCAGCGTCATTGTTCATCACAGGGTATTTGAGGCAACAATTTTTTTTGACAAAAAAAAGGAGACATCCGAGAGCAGAGTTAATGACATTTCAGGGTTTTGTTATGGGTGAAAGTTTTAATCACTTAATGCTTTTTTTTGGCAAAGAGGAAGTTGGATGGCTTAAATTTGATTTAAATTTTGGCGTTTGCTGTGAGCGAGACTTTTAAAATCACCGTTTAACCTGAAACATGGTGGTGATCTGCCGGCTGCTGCAAAGAAAGTAAGGAAATCCATCAGATGGGCAGGAAACCACCAAAGACAAATTTCACCTCGCTGTCAGCAGTCCACAGGGGCCGTTCCCTCAGCGATATTCTGGTCTGCTCCTCCATCACCCCAACACCTCACCCTCTGCCTATCGCACTTTCCCACGCAATTGCAGAAGGTGCAACACTTGCCCCTTTACCTCCTCCCTGCTCACCATCCAATACTCTTTTCGGGTGAAGCAGTGTTTCATGTGCATCTCCTTTAACCTGGTTTATTGCTGTTTTACTGAAGTCAGCCATAGTCCCACGTACAGCCTTTATAAGTATCTGTGCAACACTTGCTGATTAAAATAAACCTAACTCCCACACACCAATTTAACATCCACCCAACTTGTGTATAATGGGAGATAGTATCAGGTTGATGGATTTGACGATTGTGAGGAAGAGCAACCATTCCAATTTTAAATGTAAAACCCAACCAATTGAAACACAAGAACATTTACAACACAGAAGGAGACCATTCAGCCCAGCCTGTCCATGTTAGCTGCGAAAGATCTATCCAGACTAATCCCATCTTTAGGCTATTAAGTTCTGTAGGTTATGGTACTTCAAGTTCATATCCAAATGGTTTTTAAGTGCTTTAAGTTGAGATTCTGCCTCTCCCACCCTCTCTTCGGACAATCCTGCAGCAATAACATGCGGATTTTTACTGTCTCAGAATTGTTTCCAATAATTTGCCCAGCGCTGAGTTTAAACTGAATCGTAATTACTCAGACGATCTCTCTCTTCCTTTTCAAATAAGAGATATAATATTAACAGTTCTTTGGCACCACGACTTTATTCAGAGAGGATTGGAAAATGATGGTCAGCTATTTCTTCAGTTGCTGCCCTTAATCGTCTGGGATACATTTCGTACAGTCCTGGTGAGTTATCCACTTAAGGGTGATAAATATCTTAACATTTCCTCCCTTACTATGTTTATCCCATCCAATATTTCACATTCCTCCTCCTGAACTATATTGTCTCCTTCATCCGGCTTTTTGTGATGGCAGATGCAATTTAGTCATCAAGAACCGTGCTCCGCACGTAATACCTAAGAGGGTCTGTAATCAGCCCTAATCTTAACCCTTTGTTATTTTGGTGCTTATAAACTATCTTTGGGCTTTCTTTTAATTTACTTGCCAAAGTTTTCTCTAATACATTGCAGTGATGGGGGGACATGATGTCTCAGTTAAATGGCTGAATTACAGTGTTCCAGGTGGTGTAAAATTTCTCGAGTGTTGTTATACTTCTCCGAGGAAAGTGAGGAGTACTCTGTCATACTCCTGTCAAGTACCTTCCAAGCTGCACAGAGGCTTTGGGAGTTAGAAGGTATCAGTCATAACTGGTAGAGAAATGGAAGAAAATGCTTCAGTGTAACATGAGAGGTTTTGTTATTGACAATATTATGCAAAAGACAGTGTTTTTACATTATGTGTGGGCATATTTGCAATGTATTATTCCACCAAATGATATAGACTATGAAATAATTGAGGAAAGTCTAGTATCATTTTATATAGTCATTGAACAAGAACATGAAAAAAAGGAGGATTTATAATCATAGGATGCTACTATATCCTTGGGCTATTCCAAGTACTTAATGGCCAATGAATTACTTTTGAAGTGTGGAAGTATTGTTGCTCAGTTGACAAATTCCGTCGCCAATTTGCGCACCCACACCTCGGTCCCACACCTCGAGGTGATAAATGACCTGTTAATCTGTCTTTGGGAGTGTTGTTTGAGGAATAATTATTGTCTGGCACACAGTGAACTATCAGCTCTTCTTCAGCTCATGATATTTCAGTTCCATCTGAACAAGGCTTTTGTTTGAAAAATGGAGGTCCGAGAGAGTGGTCGCACTCCCTCAGTACAGAATTGCAGTGTTAACCTCCATCACGTGATTAAATACTGAATGGGGTTGTGAACCCACTATCTGAGAGGCAATGACATGAGAAACGGTTTGCACTTATATAATGCCTTTCACATCATCAGAATGACCCAAATCCTCCAACGCAGCCCCTCAATTGTCAATCTTGCTTTATATGCTTGTTGTGGGGAAATTTCAAGGTGGCCAATTGTGTGTCCTAAACTTAGATATTTCAAAACTCGCAAGGCAAATACCTCTGTGCAAAGTCATAACAAAATTTATTTAACAGAGAACAAAATAAACTTTCAGCTGACTGGAGATTTCCAAAGGGTTAAACAGCCTAGCGACAGAGCCTCTCTGAAAGATCTGAATTACCAAGTCAAATACAGGTCAATTACATTTCTTCCATGATCAATAATTATGTCCTTCGTTAACTTAAAATCTGTTTCATTTAACAGTCATACATTAATACAAATTTCTGTCAAGTCCCCCAGTCAGCTATGATACGTAACAGCGGTGAGATCTCATTCGTCCAGCTAATATGGATGTGGCCACCTCCTTGGCTCTAACTACATCCCTGTTGCTTGGCAACAGCAGATACTACGGTAAAATCCAAATGGACGTTCCCGCAGGCTAACTGCCAAACTGAATAGACACTTGTTCCTGCATCCAGGGGCATATCTTTGAGGCTGGGAATTAATTCATCTTTTCATAAATGTTGCAGAATACGTACCTCCATAAAGAATTCCCAATAAGACTGATGACTAACCAGTTCCCAGACCTTTGGCTTTAAACTATTGACTTTTACACCGTGCATTTCAGTAACTTTGCTTGACCAAAGTGAACAGTACATTAATATACATTTTAAAAAGCAGCACACTTATTTCAAAATCATGATTGTCTTACTGCATTCACACGTGTAATATGTTTGTTTTAGCTTGCCTAAGATTCACTTAACTCCTTACTAATTTCTTGTCCTCTGGAAGATGGCATTTTGCCTATAAGCTTTCTTAGCTGATTTGGAATCCCCTTCCACAGCGTTGGAGTAGAGTTTGAACATAAAACCTTCACAACTCAGAGACAAGAGTGTTACGACAAAGCCAGGCTGATGAAATAATGGGTCACATCATCCCCAAAATCACTGCTGGATTGCCACTCCAATCATATATTGTAATAAGAACATAAAAAATAGGAGCAGGAGTAGGCCATCTAGCCCTTCGAGCCTGCCCCACCATTCAATAAGATCATGGCTGATCTGAAGTGGATCAGTTCCACTTTCCCACTTTCTCCCCATAACCCTTAATTCCCCTATCAGAAACCTATCTACCCGTGACTCACATATATTTAGCGAGGTAGCCTCTACAACTTAAACGGGCAGAGAATCCTTGAGATTCACCACCCTTTGAGTGAAGAAGTTCCTCTTCAACTCTGTTCATAACTGCCCCCTCTTATTTTGAGACTGTGCCCTCTAGTTCTGTACCAGAACTGTTCTAGTTCTAGTTCAGAGCACCAGAGCCCTGCATTTCTGGCCTGGATTCAGAAACGTGGAACATCCTCAATGTTCTTGTTCATAGGGCAGAATCATCAGAAGAAATCAAGTCCCAACACTGGCTGTTTTATTTTGGTAAATTGTCAATCACTAATACAGGAGAAAGCTTTGGCACATTTAAATAGTATGAGTGAAGTAAAGGCAGCATAGTGACAATGGTTAGCACTGCTGCCTCACAGCACCAGGGACCCAGGTTTAATTCCACCCTCGGGTCACTGTCTCTGTGGAGTTTACACGTTCTCCCTGTGACTGCATGGGTTTCCTCCCACAGTCCAAAGATGTGCAGGTTCAGTAAATTGGCCATGCTAAATTCTCCCTCAGTGTACCCAAACAGGCATTGGAGTGTGGCGACTAGGGAATTTTCATAGTACTTGCATTGCAGTATGAATATCAACCTACTTGCAGCTAATAAATAAACTTTTTCACTTTAGGTTGACAAGTTGGCAGCTTGCCTGCAGATTACGTGTTGAGGTGGATTGAGGGGCATGCTGTTGGTGGCAGAGTGTCAGGTGGATAAGATAGTGAGGTTGAGACGGAGGGTTGGGGTGAGTCAGGACATTAGAGGGAGTTGGAAAGTCAAGGAAGACGAGGGTCATGGGGAGACAGACCAGGGTAGTTGAAAAATTGGGGAAATTGGAGGATTGGGGGAAGTTGGAGGGTCAGGGAAAAATTCAGATGGTTGGGGGAAATCAGAGAATCGCAGAAGCATTTGAAGATCATGGGGATCAGATGGTCAGATTGGAGTAGAAGGTTTGGCAGATTGAGGAGTGGGGAAATTGGAGGGTCACAGAGACATTAGATAATCAGGGGAGACAGAGGGATGGGGGGGTGAATTGGAAGGACAGAGTAGTTGAAGGGTCGGGAGAGTTAAATGGTCTGGTTGGTTTCAGAGTGTTGGGGAGACAAAGTCTGATGAATTAGGGGACTCTACATGACCTGAGGGTTTGGGGGGGGGGGGGGAAGCTGAAGGTGTGATTGGAGTCAGAGGTTTGGGTCAGTCAGAGGATAGGAGTTGGAGGGTTGGGTGACTCAGTGGGTCGAGGGAGTCAGAGTTGAGGAAGTTGAGGGTCAGGGGTCTTGGAGGGTTCAGGGAAAGAGCAGGGTCGAGAGCAATTTGAGTGTCGGGATGTTGGAGGGTTACCAGACAGTTAAGGGGAAGTTGATGGAAGGTCATTGGGAGTTGGGGGGGGGCGGGGGTGGTAAGAGTGCTGGGGGCTGTTTTAGTGTTGGGTGGGTCAGAGGGGAATCAGAGGATTAAGAGAATGTTGGGGAAAGGTCAATAGGAAGTGGGGGAGGGGGGATTTAAAGTGTCAGGGAGTACCAGGGCCAGGGGCAGCTTGAGTGGGATTTGGAGGGGGTTTAGATGGTTAAGTGGCCATTGCGCGTAGGTAAATGAGGTGTCAGGCTCAAGGGATAGGATCAGTTTTATATTTACTCAGGAGTCTTTTTTCCTGTCTGATATTGCCAGCTGATTATCCAAGTAATTGAATGGAAACCCATTAAAGTGTAACACTATTCACAGTTGGAAACTATTTGAGGGTTACCATGTAGAGTTGGAATATCCTGGGCAATTCCCATGTAAATCCTTGTGTTGGGGCATCTGAGGCATCAATTGGGGTGCCTCTAGGGTATAACCACTCAGAGACCAGAAGATCTGGACCAATTTTTAGTTGTCTTCTGTAAACACTGATGTTCAGAAGTTGTAAAATTCAATTTTACTGACGAAAATCACTAAGTTAAGACTGAGATTAAAACGTGCCTGTGTAAAATGTTCAAGTGCCTAGAGAACAAAAACACTATCGATAAACATTCGGAACTGACTGGAGTACGATCATACACAATGTTGCACACTTTAAAAGAATCTAACAGGTTGTGAAAAATTTGAGATGGTCAGATGGAGCAGTCAACCATAGGATCTCCATCTGCATACTGCCTTCTCTGAAAGATAGTGGACCCTAACTTTCTGGGAGTGGCAATCAGTGGTGGATTGTCACTCAGTATCAACTTAGCTGTGTTCAAATTCTTCAGTGCCTGTCTCGTCTGACCTTTCTGATTCAGGTTGAGTGATAATCAGGCAGCTACTCTGCAAAGTGTAATAGAAGTGCATCAAAGGAGAACGCTTTTTTACAGCGCTAACTGCCATAAAGCAGGTGTGTTTAAATACGTCATTGAAAGTAGCAGGCCAGGGAGAAAGCCCATGTCTCAGGTACGTGATGTGGGTTTGGACATCAGGGACGGGGGTGTTGGATGTAACAGATGTATGGAATCAGACATGGGAGTGAGTCAGACATCTGTGTATGTGGAGTGGGGGGGAAGGTCACACACTGCTTGCCATTCCTGGCAGGGCTGCAGATGACCTATGCTGAGGGCCCTCTGACTGCACCACGCAGCCTGCTGTTCTTCCCTTGATACTCAACTTGTCGACTACTGAGCAGTCAGCCCCTTCAATCGGCTGCCGACCCTGAGATTGCTCAGGGTGTGAGCGTCAGACACCAGTGAGGGTTCCCAATGCTGTGGGCAGTTGTGATGGGTAAGCTGGTTTTAAACAATGAAACACTCTGTGACTGATTGACGATGACGCGCTACACTAGCAGGAATCCTGCAGTTGGCCAAAAAAAGTAAACAGCTTTTTCCTGCTGACACCCAAAACCCACAGGAATGAGATATGCCCGTAACCAGGGAGGGGAAGGAGAGAAATCAGGGGCCTTGGTGCTTCTCCTGTTGGGGCTGGCACTTTCCAAAAACTCCTTCAACCACTCACCCCACCCCCGCCACACAACGTGACCCCCTCACCCCCAACCTCACATCCTTCAGATACCCAAGACTAATAACCGTTGCCACAGTGGAGCAAAAAAAAACCTCTTTTATACAGGTTGATCGCAAGAACTATCTACCTCTATTTATAAAGCTTACCAAGGGCTCAGGTTTCAGCACAATACACTTTGCAAACCATGCCTCTGATCAGAAAGTCACACACAACTTGCTTATTCATATTACGTGACCAGTTTTGCTTCTTTGAACCCGACTATCCAGGCGGCAACTTCCAAAACACTTGGGCTGGAATTCTCTCTTCCCAGCTGCCACTGGAATTCTAGTGGGCTGGGGGTGGACCACGTAAAGGTCCATTGAAGTCGGATGTGAAACAGCCGAGTGGGGGCCGGAGAGTCCCACTGCTGAACGTCACAAGGGCTGAAAACAACCACCCCACGTACAAGTGAGAATATCTTGGACTAACAGTGACATCTTGGTACACGGCTCCTGGTTCAATTTCCACGCTTAAGAAGGGCAAAACCTTCAGGAAATTTGCGTCAGCCAATTCACCTGCAGTAATGTGCTATTTCGATCAGTGAACTTGGTTTACAGGACTTTGCACAGTGATAAATATTTTCTCATTTCAAATTAGAGCTAACAACATTGACAAATGCCCAACATGGAGCATTTCTCAGGAGATCAAAGTACTGCGGGTGCTGGAAATCTGAAGTATAAACAGAAAATGCTGGAAGCTCTCTGCAGACCAGGCAACATCTGCAGAGAGAGAAGCAGTCAACACTTCAGGTCCACGATCTGCACTCAACCTGACAAAGGGTCACTGACCTCTGCTGCTCTCTGCACAGATGCCACCAGATGTTCTGAGCATTTCCAACACTTCCCATTCCTACTGGAGCAAAAATAACCTCTTTTGCCAAAAGGCTATCGCACATCTTGCAGGCCTTTCATTCTCCTTTGGCAAGGAACCCAGCAGCAGCTGTCCTGAGCCCGGTTTGACACAACATTAAACACAAATTCAGGTGTGAAGAAAACAACAACTTCTTGAAAGTCAAGGCAATAAATTGATAATTAAAAAAAAATTAGTAAAAGTTTGCATTAAAATGCGCCAAACAGCAGAGCTAACTAATAAAAAATTCAGCTCAGAATCAGAACAAGAGAGAGACAGAGCATGTCATGGAATCTTAAATCCCAAGAGTGCAGAATGATGGCCATTCAGCCCATCAAGTCTGCTCCAAACACAATCCCAACCAGGTCTTCTCTGCGTAACCCCACATTATTACCTTGCTCATCCCCTGATACTCGGGTCAATTTAGCATGGCCACACATCTTTAGGCTGTGGGAAGAAACCAGAGCACCCAGAGGAAACCCATGCAGAAATGGGGAGAATGTGCAAACTCCACACAGGCAGTGACCCGAGGCCAAATGAACCCATATCGCTGGTAAAGTGAGGTGGCAGGGTTAACCATTGTGCCACCAAGCCTCTAAAGCTTTAGTCACCAGGGAAGAGGGAGGGGATTAGGGCTGAGCGGTGGAGTTGGGTTTAACTGACTTGCATTTGCTTCTGGTGGCACACACCCAGAACTAGCTTTGGCAGAAATCATACAAAATCGGAGCAGGTTGCCTTTCAGCTCAGGTTTGTGGATAAGATTTTGTGTATGGGACTGGCTCATTCTCTGTCACTCCCGTACTCGTGCATACGAACAAGGAGCAGTCGGAGTCCATTCCGCCCCTTGAGCCTGCTCTCGCATTAGAAAGGTCATGATTGATCTGACGAGTTTCAAATCTGCGTCCCCCCCCATAGCCTTTCACTCCCTTGCTTATCAAGCATATATCCACCTCTGCCTTAAAAATATTCAAAGGCGTAGCTTCCACAACCCTTTCATTCAGAGGGTTCCACAGACTCAACCCACTGAGAGAAAAGTAAATCACCTCATTGCATTTTAAATGGGCACCTTCTTATTAACTCGAACGCCTAATTTTAAGATTCTCCCACAAGAGAAAACATCCTCTCCACAAACTCTGCCAAGACCCTTCAGGATCTTGAGTTCAATCATATCAGTCTTCTAGTGAATACAAGTCTTCCTTGTAAGGCAACTCACTCCTTCCAGTTATTAGTTTGGTAAACCTTCTCTGAATTGCCTCCAATGCATTTTTATCCTTCCCTAAAATAAGGAGACAGATACTGTGCACAGTGCTCCAGATATCATCTCACTAGTGCCCCATACAGCTGATGCTTAACCTCTTTATCTTTGTATTCAATTTCCTTCACTACAGATGTGAATCACCCTCACACACAACTCACTTGCTGAGTTACTCACTGCCTCTGGGTCGAGGAGGTTTGAAGATCAATGTCGGTGGATGAGTTCAGGATGGCTGTGAAGGTGGCAAGCCATTCATCCTCTCCACCCTGTCTAACAACCCTGCTGTCTCGTGCCCCACTGCTGCTGGAGCCTCCCTGGCCTTCATCAGCATGATGTGAAGGTCTTCTCATCCTTTCATGGACAAACACCTGTGCGGAAGGACAAAAGGGCAAGAAAGGATGGATGACAGCAACCAGCATGCACCCTGGCTGTCAAAGCAATGGCCACACTGACTTGAGTTCTAGCTGCAGATCAATTACTCTGGAGTGCTGGAAGTTCGTCTCAGAGTCGAGGGCCCACCGTAAGCTTGTGTACAGGTACGTTGCCACTTGGGTTGGTCACTTGAGAGAGGGGTGGTGTTACTAGTAATGGCAAAAGTGAAAGCGGTGACATGAAGTCTCCCTCTTTACCCACTGAAGGCACAGACTTTGGTGTTTTTCTATTTTGTGCATGCCCTTTTCCTGGGCCCCCATCGTCTTTGACAAATGTCATGTCTGTTGGCCCCTTAGTGCCTTAAGGCACACAGGGTTTACCTATATTACAAACGTTGTCCTTTGTAGCCTGCAGTGACCCTGCTGTATTTGGTTTTGTTCATCTTAATTGCAGTACCAGCCATGGTAATATAGTGTGGTCTCATGCAATGTGTGCAACCACCTCCTGCACATCTGAGATATACATTGCTCATAGTCCACAGAAGCAAAATAAGCAATGTTCAGTCCCCTGTGAGGACCTCTCCTCCTCACTGGATTCCTTGAAGGGCCACATGTTGTTCCATGAAACTTTTCCACCCACAGTAACTACAGCTGGTATCACCTCTTCCTGCAGCCAGTAAGTGAGGGCTAATGTCTTCAACAAAGTAAGTTCTTAACAGCGCTAAGAGTGATTGATTTCTAAGTAATGCAAAGAACTGGCACAATGTCAGCAAAATAATATTCGCAGACAAGCTCCTCCAACTCTCCAGACACCAATAGTCTGAGTCTTTGCAGGAAACTGCCACTTTAAATGTGGGAACTTGCTGTGTGCAAATTATCTGCCATGTCTCCAACAGGGACTACATTTCAAATGTACTTAATTGACTGTAAAACACTTGAAGATGTCCTGAGGTCACAAAAAGCACTTTATAAAATGTAAGACTTTCTTCTTCTCTACAGTGCTGAATCTTGAGTGCAACCAGTTTACTCAACCCAGTATGACTGGTGGATTTACACTGAGATGATCCCAGTTTAATGAAAATAGCATTGAGATAGTATCATATACTTATTTGCATACCCTAACAAGGCTCTGGCTGGATGTAACAAGTCATGGAATCATTAGATGCAACTAGAATTGTTGACAGAGAAAGAATGACTACAACAATGATTCTAACAATAATAATAATGGCAATATTAGTCTTAAAAGCAACAGTGGCTGAGAGTTAAGTACAATGGGATTTTCTGTCAACTTATAGTTAAAAATAAATGTAGGTCATAAGGTCATTGTGAGCCATACCTGGTCCAGGAACTGTGATCTGAAGTTTCCTCTGTTAACCAGATATGGGAAGTTGTTTACCTTGGCTTAGACCTGAATGATTATGGGTTTTGCAAAAGCTCCATGCTCTCTGAACTGAGCTTAAGGCTGTCACAAGAACTTTCATTGGCTGTTTGAGCCACATGATTGGTTTTCAGTTACACTATTGGCTGGGTGCCACAGAATCTTCTGGAAGCATGTGAAACAATTTGGGGATAAACGAGATGTTTCGGTCCTTTGTCTCGAGTGGTAACTCTAAGAGATCAACTGTGACAGAAGTGTGCCCTGAGAATATCTTCAGAGAAGACCACACGGATAGATTCTACAATGGGAATGAGCTTGGTCAGTTCTTTCTAAAACTGGCTCTGATTTGTTTTCAGTTTAAGAACTAATTTTCAGTTCAGAGTTAAAATTCAGGAAAAGAGTTAAAAGTGTTGCACCTGTTTTAAGCTTGAATTGGTACTTAAACTCTTAAATGAAGGAAGATTATTAAGAGAATTAAGAGTCAACACCTGCTCTTGTTTGTCACATTAAACTGGAACGCTCGAAAGAGTTTGAATTAGTGCCAAATGGTAGCACAGAAAGGGACCCTTAACAAGTTGTGTCTGTGCTGGTGCTCTGTGACTTGATTACCCCGGGAATGGGTTTGAAAGTGGGATATGGAGGAAAGTCAGAAATGTTAACGTCAGGTGATCAGGCAAATATTTTCATACCTGTAAGTGATCTCCGTGGAAGTGTTTTATCACTGATAGGAATACCTGGTTGGTAGAGGTGGGCAATCAATGTGAATAAATAATAATGAACTGCCCATTTGTGGGTGATCATGTGGCAAGTGGATCCCCCTTCACTGAGGGCAAAGCCCCACATGTGTCTGAAGGGGGCCCAAGTAGCTTACTGTTCTAACACCTGACCCTCCACAACGCCCACTCCAGGCGCTGGGGCAGCATTGATCTGCAGTCCTATGGCTGGAGGCCATCGCTTTCCCCCCCACAGCTAGGTAGGACCTGGCCATGGCTGTAAGTGTGAACTGGCCTCCTGCCCTGGTGTCACCTGGCAGTAGTGGCCAGAGTTTATTTTTTTCCAAAAATTGCAACCTCTTTAGAGGGCAACTTAAGGTGGCACGTCTGCCAGGTGGGCTGCCAAGCTTTCAAGAGTGCAGCTCCTCTAATTGAACCTGTAGCCTCCGGGACCCTCCTGCTGTCTTTAATTGAATGGTGGACCCAGAGGTAGCCAGCCTCTTCGCTGTTGGCCTCCGGGATATCTTGCAGACCCATCGATGTGGGATACAGAAACTGTCCAAGCTCTCTCTTTTTAAAGGACACCACGTTCCACCTTGTCTCTAAGTGATCTTAAAATTACTGATTTTCAGAAAAAAAATTCAACTGCACCATGGCTGGTATAATTTCTCTAATCTGTCTCTGTCTGTTAAAATGGTGCATAAGCAGATAAATACTTTTACCCAGTTGATGGAAAAATTAATTGGAAAAACAGGCAAAATCGATCACATGCAGTAGAAATCCAACCCACACTTGTTTAAAGTTTACATATCTTTCCCAACTAAAGTTGGGAAATCATGTTGAAGCGATACGAAACTTTGCTCAAGCCATATTTGGAGTATTCTGGTCCCCACACTATCTGAAGGAGCTGGAAGCTTTGGAGGGAGTGCAAAGAATATTCATCAGATGTTGCCTGGTCTCGAGGGTGTTGGCTATGAGGAGAGGTTGAATAACCTATAATTGTTTTCCCTGGAAAGACAGAAGTTGAGGGGAGACCTGAAAGAGGTCTACAAAATTATGAAAGGTACAGAAAGGGTGGACAATCAAAAGCTTTTCTCCGTGCATGGAAGGGTCAGTAAAAAGGGGGCACAGGTTCAAGGTGAGAGGGGGAAAGTTTAACAGAGATGTCTGGGGCAAGTTTTTCATGATGTGGCGTTGGACTGGGGTAAACACAGTAAGAAGTCTCGCAACGCCAGGTTAAAGTCCAACCGGTTTATTTGTTAGTAGACCCGCAAGCTTTCGGAAACGCTGTTCCTTCGTCAGGTGTGTGGAAGGTTCTGTACTTTGCTTTGTTCTTTGTGCTAACTTTGACCCACATTCGTGCCCTTCCAAAAATTTTTCATCACCCTTTTCCATTTGATTTAGCACTCACTTCACTTGTACTTCACTCCAACATTTCCCCATCAGATCTTATGCTCCATCAAACTGTTAATTATTATCACTGAATCTTGCAACACAGAAGGAGGCCTTAAGATTCAGGGTAGACCATTTAGTTCGGAGGTGAGGAGACACTGCTTTATCCAAAGAGTGGCGAGCCTCTGGAATTCATTACCACAGGAAGTAGTTGATGCCAAAACATTGAATACATTCAAGAGGTGGCTGGATATAGTAATTGAGGCGAATGGGATCAAAGGTTGTGGGGAAAAAGCAGGAACCAGGCTATTGAGTTAGACAATCAACCATGTTTATAATGAATGGCAGAGCAGGCTCAAAGGGCCAAATGGCTTCCTCCTGCTCCTAACTTCTATGTTTTTATGAGGCCATTTGGCTGATTGAGTGGAGGCAGTGGTGTAATGGTACTGTCACTGGGCTAGTAATCTAGAGATCCAGGGTATTCCAAGGATTGAATTTCACTATGGCGGATAGTGAAATTTGAATTCAGTAAAAATTGTGAATTAAAAGTTAAATGATAACCATTAAAAAATAGTCATTAGAAACCATGTAGTTTACTAATGTCTCTTTAGGGAGGGGATTTGGCTGTCCTTACCTCATCTGACCTACATGTGACCCCAGACCCAGTGCAATACGGTTGACTTGTAATTGCCCCTGAAATGACCGAACAAACCACTCGGCCAGAGTCATCGGCTGGAATCGTACCGTCGACCACACTATCGCAAACCGGCACAGTGAACGGAGATTAGACTAGCCACCAAATTCTCTGACTTCGCTGCAGCAGGAGTGTGGCGTGAATGGCAGGTAAGATCACGCCGATAGGGTTTTACTGCACAAAAAGAGGCCCTTTGGACAATCTTGCCTGTGCCGGCCATCAAGTACTGATCTATTCTAATCCCATTTTCCACCACTTGGTAGCCTTGTATGCTACACAACATTTCGGTCATTGGAAATTGGGTAATCGGGAACGGGCAATAAATGCAGGCCCACCCAGCGATGCCCAAATCCCATGAACGAATAGAAAAAACAATTCACCTGGACTTGAAAGAGATGTGAAATTCATCCCACTCTCTCCTCTTTTCCTGCTTTGCCGCAAATGTTTCCTTTTTTTTCAGAGATAATTTCCACTCTCTTTTGATGGTTACTGTTGAATCTGCCTTCACCAGCCTTTCTGGCAATGTACTCCAGATCATCATTTTATTTTGCCTCCCAATATGGTGTGAGTTCTATTTTTGTCTGACCCTGAATTAATTATGTTCTATAGCTTATGTTGAATTTCTGAATTTTGTGCATTTAATGGCCTATGGCTTTCTTATTATGAAGAGCCGCCATTATGCAAATGCAAATTAAGTTCACTGGATGTCATTACTATGATGATGGGAAGAAAAATATCGCCTCATTTGCAATTTAACATCTCTCTTGCAGAAAAATTATGTTTGTTTTTTTGACATTGCTTCAAATGTGAATGGTAAGCGTAATTGTGCATTCAGGGGAGCTATAAATCTACTTTATTTATGTGGTTATGAAGCGGACATTGGAAATGCTGAATAAGAATTTAATGCATCATGTTTGTAGAACTTAACGTACTTTCTTGGCATCAAGGAGTTATAACGGAATGCTGGTGCACACATTTGAGGGACATTCCTTTTCCTGAGGTTCAGGGATTGGGAAGAAAACAAGTTCTCAAACTGCATAAATGTTCCATCATAGTGCAATATGGCGGCACAGCGGTTAGCACCACTGTCTCTCAGCGCCAGAGACCCAGGTTCAATTCCGGTCACGGGTGACTGTGTGGAGTTTACACGTTCTCCTCGTGTCTGTGTGGGTTTCCTCTGGTTTTCTTCCACAGTCCAAAGGTATACAGGTTAGGCGAATTGGCCATGCTAAACTGCCCCTGAGTATCAGAGGGATTCACAGGGTCAATGTGCGGGGTTATGGGGAGAGGGCTTGGGTGGGATTGTTGGCGTAATCTCCATGGACCAAATGACCTCCTTCTACGCTGTAGGGATTCTATGATTCTAATTCTGTCATCGTAAGGGGTGGTAATTATAGGACGGATGTCAGAGGTAGGTTCTTTACTCAGAGGGTAGTAAGGGCGTGGAATGCCCTGCCTGCAGCAGTTGTGGACTCGCCAACTTTAAGGGCGTTCAAATGGTCAGTGGATAGGCGTATGGATAACATCGAAATAGTTGAGGTTAGAGGGTCATTAAATTGGTTCCACTGGTCGGCGCAACATCGAGGGTCGAAGGGCCTGTACTGCGCTGTAATGTTCTATGTTCTATATTGTAACAGAATACTACTGTTCTGTATCTCTTTTTTTTAAAATAAACTTCACTTTTGACTTTGGGCAGGATTTTCCAGTTGCACTTGCCCCTACACTGGAAAATTCCACCTGAGGTCAACAGACATTAGCATGGTTTGCCCCCGTGTCCGTGGCGGGCGGGATGGGAACCCCCCCCCTTTATTGTTATGCTCCGGCTCCCTTTTCGCAAACAGAATTGTTGGATCGGCTTTAATTTGGTGCCTTTCACTTTAAATCCAGCTACAACGCTAGAGGGGTCCAAAACTCTGAGGGGATCTCAATTTTGGAAATGGTCATTTCCCTCAGGATTCTGCCAATCTGCTGCTGGAGTTATTTGGGGAGATAGAACAGATTCTTTGGAGAGAAGAGATTAAATTCCAGCTAAATTCCAATTTCCTCAATCCAGACTGATGGAAACGTTAGAAGATTGGTCGCGTTATCCCCAGGGTCACAGGCTTAAGTGAGGACTGCCACGATATCATTCAAACCTGAACATGGCTGGGTTATGTGTGTGACCTCCAGTTCTTTCTTGAATTGATGTGCCATTTTTTTAATACAAGGAGACCCACTACACTAAGTTGAACTGTTTAAATCAAATGGAGTTAATTTGGTCCCTGTAAGTGTTCAAACACGTCAATGTAACTCCTACATAATGAAAAATAAAAAGCAAAAATGATTATAAAGTATAAAACATGTTGATTTAATGGAACAGTGATTTAGTAGAGGAACTGCATTTAGTGTTGTATTTCTTTTAGTTTTCCTTGAGAGGAGGTACGCAGTATAATTTATATTTTCAATCTCCACGTGTGTTGTATTCCTATTACTTATTCATTTGCTCGTCTATTGTTCAGTCAATTCAGTTGGTAGTTAAGAGGAAACTCTGCTGCTCTTTGAACAAAGAACAAAGAACAAAGAACAACCCAGCACGGGAAACAGGCCCTTCGGCCCAACAAGCCCGCGCCGCCGCATCACCCTACACCTATTCTACCCTGCATATCTACAAATAGAACCCCTGACTTAGCCAGATTCAGGGGAGAATAGTGTCAATTTGGTAAACCAATCAGCCTAAGAGCACATCTTTGGGGTGTGGGAGGAAACCGGAGCGCCCGGAGGAAACCCATGCAACCACAGGGAGAATGCACAAACTCCCACAGACACAGGCCCAAATCCATGTATCTGCACAGCTAGCAGTGCTAGTCACCGAGCTGTTGCGGCGCCCGTCTACCAGTCCAGGATCAAGCACACACACCGACACGAAGTACTAGGCCACTCCCGGAACCTCCAGGAGCAGCCCACGCACGACCCACCGTGTGCATGCCCCTCGTTTGACAACGAGGTGGACCTCCACCTGCGGAGTGAAAAGACAAAAACGTTAATCTTACAAGCCTGCCTTTCCGGTGTCTCCCGAGGTTCTAACCCTTATTCAATAACCCCTACCATAACCCTCCATCCTCGTTTCACTCATGTGCCTATCTAACTGAACCTTAAACGAGTCCAACGTTCCCGCCTCCACCACCCTACTCGGTAGCGCGTTCCAGACCCCCACTACTCTCTGCGTAAAGAACCTTCCTCTCATATCCAAATTAGATCTCTCCCCCTCACCCTTAAATCATGTCCTCTTGTATTCGTAACCAATCTAGGGAGCAGTGTCTCACTATTGACCCTGTCTATTCCCTTCAGTATCTTATATACCTCTATCATGTCACCCCTCAATCTCTGTCTTTCCAAAGAGAACAGTCCCAGTTTCTCCAACCTTTCCTCGTACCCCAGCCCCTCCATGCCAGGCAACATCCTGGTAAACCTCCTCTGCACCCTTTCCAGAGCCTCCACGTCCTTCCGGTAGTAAGGTGACCAGAACTGGACACAGTACTCCAAATGCGGTCTAACCAACGTTCTATACAACTGAAGCATTAGACGGCAGCTTTTAAACTCTATACCTCTTCCTATAAAGGCTAGCATTCCATAAGCCTTCCTGACAACATTCTCCACTTGTGTCACAACCTTCATGGATTTGTGAACCTGCACTCCCAGGTCCCTCTGTGTTTCTATACTCCTAATTTGTCTACCTTTAATCACATAGCTCCTCTCTACATTATTCCTTCCAAAATGCATCACCTCGCATTTGTCAGGATTAAATTCTATCTGCCACCTATCTGCCCAATGCACCAACCTATCTATATCCTGTTGTATCACCTGACAATCCAGTTCAGTACCCGCCAACCCTGCCATCTTGGTGTCATCAGCAAACTTGCTGATCACACCACCTACGCTCTCTTCCAAGTCATTTATGTAGACTACAAAGAGGAGAGGTCCCAGTACCGAGCCCTGCGGCACACCACTGGTCACTGGCCTCCAGCTGGACAAAGTCCCCTCCACAACTACCCTCTGTCTCCTATTGCCCAGCCAGTTCTCAATCCACCTAGCTACCCTGGCCTCGTATCCCATGCGCCTTAACCTTTTCTACCAGCCTACCATGAGGGACTTTGTCAAACGCCTTACTGAAATCCATATAGATGACATCAACGGCTCTCCCATCGTCAACCGTTTTTGTCACCTCCTCAAAGAATTCCACCAGATTCGTAAGGCAAGACCTCCCTCCAACAAAACCATGTTGCATATCCCCAATCAGACCGCAACGCTCCAAATGCTCATACATCTTACCCCTAAGTATTTTTTCCATTAATTTCCCTACCACCGATGTCAAACTCACCGGCCTATAATTCCCAGGGTTATCCCTACTACCTTTTTTGAACAGCGGTACCACATTTGCCACCCTCCAGTCTTCTGGGACCTCACCTGTGTCCAAAGAAGAGACAAAGATTTGCGCCAGAGGCCCAGCAATTTCATCTTTCACCTCCCTAAGCAGCCTGGGATAAATACCATGAGGCCCCGGAGCTTTATCCGTCCTTACGCTACCTAAAAGCCCCAGCACTTCCTCCCTTGTAATAGATATTTCCTGCAGCTGATCCTCAGCTCCCTCTAACAGACCGCACGATTCCGAACCCCTCTCCTTTGTGAATGCCGACGCAAAGTATTCATTCAGGAGCTCCCCCATTCCCTCCGACTCAATACATAACTCCCCGCTTTTGTCCCTAAGAGGACCAATTTTCCCTCTAACTACTCTCTTGCTCCTAATATAGGAATAAAATGCCTTTGGATTCTCCTTAATCCTCCCAGCCAAAGCCATTTCATGCCCTCTCTTCCTTCTAATTCCCCTTTTTAGCTCCCTCCTACTCTCTCTATATTCCTCCAGCGCACTCTCCGTACCCAGTCGTTTCGACCTAACATACGCCTCCCTCTTCTTCCTGACCAAGTCCTCGATACCCCGTGTAATCCACGGCTCTCTAATCCTACCTTTCCCATCCTTCCGCTTAACCGGAACATACCTCCCCTGCAACCATTTCATTTTGCCTTTAAAAGCCTCCCACTTGCCAACTGTGGACTTGCCAGCTAACAGTCCTTCCCAATCAGTGTCCTGCAGCTCTCTCCTAATCCTGCTATAGCTCGCCTTTCCCCAGTTCAGCACACTCCCGTTCGGCCGGCACTCGTCCCTTTCCATTTTTATCCTAAAGTAGACGGACTTGTGGTCACTATTAGCCACATGTTCGCCTACCTCTACCTCTCCCACCTGCCCCGGCTCATTACCCAACACTAAATCCAGTATAGCCCCTCCCCTACTAGTTACATACTGCTCTAGAGACCCTTCCAAAACACATTTCACAAACTCCTCTCCCTCTGTACCCCCACCCCCAATGTGGTGTATTTTCTGTGGAACGGCAGAATGGACCTGTGATATCTCAAAGGATTGGCGACCACCAAGTTTGGTAACTAAACAAGCTATTTATTGCAATGAATAAACGATATACATAGTGCAGGAAATGTGCTGCTGACTTTTCAACTCCAGTCTTCAGCTGGCTGGGAAAGCCTGCGCTGAGCACAAGGATTCATGTGTTTCAACCAGACTGACCTATCGAGTCATGTGATTTCCCCCCCCACCGAAATCTTTCCACGCCCGCTGGGCACCGCAGGGGCTGGGATGCATTGTAGACCCCGACAATCACATTTCAATTTGACGTGCCTTAAGTTTCCTTTGTACTTTTTGTTCCTGTTCGGGCCGTTCCCCCTCCTTTTGGTGAGCCACCCCCTTTTTCTTTGTCCAAATGTAATTTGAGCTTATTTACTTGGTTTGACCCGAAAGAATTCCACACCGCCCCCCCCCCCGCACCGAAATCTCATTCCTAAAAGGGGCTCGCTACTACAAGACCCTTTGACCACAGGAAGGCTTTCTACATGTTTTCTTGGAGCAGTATCACAGATCAAGTCTGGTTTAGCTATCTCAAGATCAAAGTGAGTTGGGACAAGAACAGAAACGATCCCAAACACGTTGTATTTTCGGTGGTGCAGATTTCCATAATCCAAAATATGGCATGAAATTTCTATGCCTCTTCCAACAACAGTATGGAGCACAAATGAGTGTCGGCATGGAGCCCAAAATGTGTAAGTTATTTGCTTATGTCACACCTTAAGTTAGCAGCGTACCTATTGGAGAAATGTATGAAATCATATACAGGAACATTGCATAGTTTTCTCACCTAAGAATAATACCGATGGTCAGGAACTTTTGCTGACTGATTTTGTAACAGGTAGTGAGTGGTCGGACATTTGGCTTACAACCACTTTTCTACCAGTGGAATTGAAATATCACTGGGGAAATTGCATTGAAGAGGGCTGGGCACCGTCAGGTGGGTGCCCATCGCAGGTGTAGAGCACCCCAACCAGCAAGGCATGCAACACACATCTGCCACAGAATGAGTGTCAGTTACCGCACAAAATATTGGATCTTTTGGATGGGATTTTCCTGCCGTGCTTGCCGCAGGAGCAGAAAATCCCACCCAAAAGCCACCAGACCTTTCCATGGTCCGATTCCGCCCACTACGATTCCTGTGGTGGACGGGAAAGTTCCACCCTTGGTTTCCCATTTCCCCTCCTGAAAAACTGCACCGTGTGATTTGATTTTGAGGCCATTTCCTCAGTGTCGCACATGGTGTGAAGGAGGGGAATGATAGCTATCTGATCTGGGTTCTTTCACATGACTTTTAATGTACATAAGAACATAAGAAATAGGAGCAGGAGTAGGCCATCTAGCCCTTCGAGCCTGCCCCGCCATTCAATAAGATCATGGCTGATCTGTCATGGCTCAATTCCACTTTCCCGCCCTCTCCCCATAACCCTTAATCCCCTCTCTTATCAAAAACCCATCAACCCGCTTCTTAAAAATATTTAGCGAGGCAGCCTCCACCACTTCAGTGGGCAGAGAATTCCAGAGATTCACCACCCTTTGAGTGAAGAAGTTCCTCCTCAACTCCGTTCTAAACCGCCCCCCCTTTATCTTGAGGCTGTGCCCCCTAGTCCTACTGTCTTTTCTGAGCGGGAAGAGCCTCTCCACCTCTATCCTATCCATCCCATTCATCATCTTATACGTCTCAATGAGATCTCCCCTCATCCTTCTAAACTCTAACGAGTACAAGCCTAGTTTATTCAGCCTCTCCTCATAGCTCAACCCCCTCAACTCCGGTATCAGCCTAGTAAACCTCCTCTGCACTCCCTCCAAGGCCAAAATATCCTTGCGTAAGTGCAGCGACCAAAACTGCACACAGTACTCCAGCTGCGGCCTCACCAATGCCCTATACAGCTGCAGCAAGACCTCCCTACTTTTATATTCAATCCCCCTCGCTATGAAGGCCAGCATCCCATTAGCCTTCCTGACCACCTGCTGCACCTGCAGGCTGGGTTTTTGCGACTCATGCACAAGGACCCCGAGGTCCCTCTGCACCGTCGCCTGCTGCAGTTTTTCGCCACATAAGTAATAATCCTTCCTACCATTATTCCTACCAAAGTGGACCACCTCGCACTTGCCAACATTAAATTCCATTTACCAGTTCCTGGCCCATTCGCCCAGCCTATCTAGATCCTTCTGCAGACTCTCTATGTTTGCTGTCCGGAAATGTCTTGATAACTGACACAATGTATTAAGTTCAATGTAACTTATATGGATCTTCTTCTTTAGCAATCACTCACTAACGAGCATGATTGTCCACCTAATGAGTCTGTGGGTCCTTGCGTGGCTGATGACCCTGATCCTAGAATTGCATCTCCAACTGCCCACTTGGCACGTTTTTCTGGTAAGTGGAATTGTCCTTGGACTTGAGATCGCTGACATTCCTTTTCCAAAAATACATCACATTAATTTGTATATAAATGGATCTTCTACGTTTATGGATATGTTAAACGTTAGCACAGGTTCAAGGTGAGAGAGGGAAGGTTGAAGGGAGACGTGTACGGGAAATTTTTCATGCAGAGTGTGGTTGGTGCCTGCGAGGCACTGCCGGAGGAGATAGTGGAGGTCGGCACAATAGCAACATTTAAGAAGCATCTGGATGGGTACATGAGTAGAGAGGTATGGACTGAGGAAGGACAGAAGGCTTTTTTTGAGTTTAGTTAGGGCATCAGGATCAGCAGAGGCAAGAAGAGACCAAAGGGCCTGTTCCTCTAATCTACCTTTCTTTAAAAGCAAAATACTGCAAAATGTTAAAGTAAAACTCGTCCACGGGTATCCATTACAATCCACAAACTCCCATAACTACCTTGACTCAGAGCTCTTCACACTCCACATCCTGTCAGGGCTCCATCCCATTCTCTCAGTTCCTTTGCCTCCGCCGTATCTGTTCTGATGATGTCACTTTGCCAATATGACTTCCTTCTTCCTCCATCATGGTTTTCCACCCACTGTGGTTGACAGGACTCTCAACCGCACCCAATCCATCGCCTGGGCCATTGCTCTGAACCCCCTCCTCATCCTACCAGAAACAGGACACGGCCCTCCCTCGTCCTCACTTTTCACCCCACGAGTCGCCGCGTTCAAAGGATCATCCTCTGCCATTTCCACCAATTCAACGTGACGCTACTACTCAACCTCACACCGTCCCCCTTCCCAATCAGCACTCTACAGGGACCATTCTCTCCAGGAAGCCCTGGTCCACTCCTCCATCACACCCCAACACCTCACCCCCTGCCCACGGCACCTTCCCGTGCAATCGTACGAGGTGCAATACCTGGCCCTTTACCTGCTCCCTACTCATCGTCCCAGGTTTGAAACACCCCTTTCAGGTGAAGCAGCACTTCACATGCACCTCCTTCAATTTGGTCTATTGCATTTGCTGCTCCCAATGTCATCTACTCCACATCTGAGAGACCAAAAGCAGACTGGGCGACCGCTTGGCTGACCACCTTCGGTCTGCCTGCAAGTGACCTTCCTGTCGCTTGCCAAGCTCACCACCCTACTCCCCTGCCCACGTGTGTGTCCTTGGCCTTTCGGTGAACCCCAACACAAACTGCAGGAATGGCACCCCATCTTCCGATTGGGCACTTCACAGCCTGAACGTGGAGTTCAACAACTTCAGAACATGAACTCTCTCCTCCACCTTCACCCCACTTCCATTTGTTTTATTTCATTTTGTTTTAGTCTATTCACCCATTTTCTCAACCTTCTTTCTCACCTCCATTTTTCTACTTTAAAGGTAATCCCTTACCTTACTCAGTGCTCCTTCACTCCGCCCGCTCCAGCGAAATAGCGAGGCATCTTGAGGAGAATTGTTTGATAGAGCAGACGCAGCACGGTTTCGTTAAGGGGAAGTCGTGTCTGACGAATTTATTGGAGTTCTATGAGGATGTGTCTCGTGCGGTGGATAGAGGGGAACCGGTGGATGTGGTGTTTCTCGATTTTCAGAAGGCGTTTGATAAGGTGCCGCACAAAAGGTTGTTACAGAAGGTTGGGGGCATGGAGTTGGGGGTAGGGTGTTAGCGTGGATAGGGGATTGGCTGTCAAATAGGAGACAGAGAGTGGGGGTCAATGGGTGCTATTCGGATTGGCGGTTGGTAACGAGTGGAGTGCCCCAGGGGTCGGTGCTGGGGCCTCAGCTATTTACCATTTATATAGATGATCTGGAGGAGGGAGCCGAGTGTAAGGTGTCGAAATTTGCTGATGACGCAAAGATAAGTGGAATAGCAAATTGTGCGGAGGGTGTAGAAAGTCTGCAGAGGGACCTAGATAGGCTGAGCAAGTGGGCGAGGACCTGGCAGATGGAATACAATGTTGGCAAGTGTGAGGTTATCCACTTTGGTAGGAATAATAGTAGGAAGGAGTACTACTTACACGGCGAAAAGCTGCAGCATGCTACGGTGCAGAGGGACCTCGGGGTCCTTGTGCATGAGTCACAAAAACCCAGCCTGCAGGTGCAGCAGGTGGTCAGGAAGGCAAATGGGATGCTGGCCTTCATAGCGAGGGGGATTGAATATAAAAGTAGGGAGGTCTTGCTGCAACTGTACAGGGCACTGGCGAGGCTGCAGCTGGAGTACCCTGTGCAGTTTTGATCACCGCACTTGCGCAAGGATATTTTGGCCTTGGAGGGAGTGCAGAGGAGGTTCACTAGGCTGATACCGGAGTTGAGGGGGTTGAGCTATGAAGAGACGCTGAATAGACTGGGTTTGTACTCGTTAGAGTTTAGAAGGATGAGGGGGGATCTTATTGTGACGTATAAGATAATGAAGGTGATGGATACGGTAGAGGTGGAGAGGTTCTTCCCACTCTGAAAGGACAGCAGGACTAGGGGGCACAGCCTCAAGATAAGGGGGTGGCAGTTCAGAACAGAGTTGAGGAGGAACTTCTTCACTCAAAGGGTGGTGAATCTCTGGAATTCTCAGCCCGTTGAAGTGGTGGAGGCTGCCTTGCTAAATATATTTAAGACGTGGGTAGATAGGTTTTTGGTAGACAAGGGAATTAAGGGTTATGGGGAGAGGGTGAGAAAGTGGAACTGATCCACTTCAGATCAGCCATGATCTTATTGAATGGCGGGGCAGGCTCGAAGGGCTAGATGGCCGACTCCTGCTCCTATTTCTTATGTTGTTATGTACTTTCCATTCCAGCTCTTCATCTTGCTCACCTCCGTCTCTGACCCCCCCGTCCCAACCCTTTCAGCGCAACTACCACGTGCCTCAGCCAGTCGCTTCAGCATCTGAATATCTGTTCTGCCATTCACGCATCAGGATCACTTAATGGACACTTCTTAGACCTTCTCAGCCTTCTGTTCCCTCATTCACATTCCCTTTATCCCATTCCACCTCCCACAACTCTCATAGTATAAATTTCCGCTGATTCTTTCTGCTTTCAGCTCTGACAAAGGACTCAAAACATTGCCTCTATTCTCCCCCCACCGATGCTGTCAGACCTGCTCAGATTTTCCAGCATTTTCTGTTTTCATTTCTGTACTGTGTTTTTTTTTTAATTATGAAGGACCTGTGAACTAGACAGTGTGAGAAAGTTGACTTCTGTTAAGAGAAACATATCCCACAGTTTAAAAAAACATTTAAAGCTTATGGACTTATTTTTAATGATAAACCTGAAATGAACTACTTCAATCTGGCAAAAACATAAGTTTTATAGGTATCTACATTTAACGCATGACTCGATTCCAATCGCTGCGTAGATTTGGTTTGATGAGAATATTTAATGACGTGTACTAAATATGAAATACTGTTCAGCCCCAAAATGAAATATTCTAGTCTCTGGTTAACTTAATTGACCTAATTTGAAAATAAGATGAATAGAATTCCTATGTCAATTCTGATCTTTAGCCAGAGGATGGTTGTCCGAGAAAGGAACATTGTACCATGTTAACTTGTTGTGTAATATTCTTCTTCTCAAATGGACCTCTGGTCCCCTTAGAGTGAGAAGGTCTGATTCATTTGAGGAGGCCTGTTTTGAGGTCAGTTAGAGAGTAATTGTTTCATTTTGGGCTGGCGGAAGCTTTTAATTCCTGGGCAGAATTTTCCCCCGAAATTCTAAATGTTGAATGGATGGGAGAAGGGTAGGTTTTCTCTTTGCTTTTTTTTTCAATGAGGTAAGGAACACAAACTTTTGGCACTCTGCACAAAACAGGAGCTGCCATGCGATTCTCAGAACCCAAGTTCACCGGTGAAGCCGGCTGCCGAGCTCGTGGGGCGCTATTGTGCAGGTGCTCCAATCTCCCCATGAACTGGGAGATTTCCTGTCACGCTTCCCACCCCCTGTGGAGCTCGTTTTCCCCCCTTCCACCACCAGTGATTGCTGCTTGTGCAGAGTTCCCCTACCCGCTTCGATCACTACCCCTGCAGATTTCTCCCCACCCCCAATCACTGCCCCTGTAGAGTGCCCAACTCCCTCAATCATCGCCCCTGCAGTACTTCCCAGCCTCCTCAATCACCGTCCCTGCAGAGATCCCCCACCTCCAATCGCCAACCCTTCAGAGCTCCCCCCAGCCCCCGATTACCACACCCCCCTCCCAATCAAGCCCGCACTCTGCAAAGTTCCCCCTTTCCTCCCTCATCTGTGGAGCTCCCCCCAGCCTCTCCCCTGTCGTGGCTCCAAGCTTTTCAGGCCCCACCCCATCAGGCCTCACACCTTAGACTCTGTCTCCTTGGCACTGCCCGTGACAGTGCTGGTAAGGTCGGGACAGGTGAGAAACTGGGTGCAAATCCAATTTTTCACCACTAGCTCTATCTTACCGGCTCGCCACATCAATCGATCAGCATGGAGAGCCGGTATGATCGCTCCTTCGATCTTTTGCCCACAGATGGGACGGAATGACTGGATTCCTTCTCTTTCTTTTTAAGAAAAAGGTTGCTTTGTGCTATTACCAAAGTGTAACATGCAAAGTATGAACAACCCAAGATGAGACTTCAGTTTAAAGGATGCAGATAGCGATCCATGACAACTCAGCAGATTTCTACTTTATCATTGAAAAGCATTTTAGTTTAGCAACGGTCTGTCCAGTGTGTTTCAAAGTCTCTGCTCCAGTGATCAGTGTTTCTCCCTCACAACTCCCCGTCTGAAGGAAGCTTTTTATGATGATTTGCTGAATCTTGGTAAAGTGCTGTGACTGAGGCAGGCTGTGAGCCTCGCTCAGCCAGAACAGGGATTGTTGGTGCCAACTGAGCTAACCAGCCCCCTAACCCGGATACATCCTCACAATGTTGACAACTTCATTTGATTCCTGGTGGCAAAAAGCATTCATTTAATTTCACCAATCCTTAGGAATGAATCATTATCGTGACAGTCACAAAAACATTAACCAGAAAAGTTAACATTATTCTGCAAAGCTCGTTTCATCTAATCGGTTCTTATAATTCTACTGATAGTGAGCTTGTGTATACCTCTAAGGAACAGAGTGCACTGGAAGGATGATTCTGGTTTCTGTGGACGACACTTGTAGAGTTTCTTGAGTAACCGGTTCAAAGAATCGCATTGCTGGCATTCTAAATGACTGTAATTTTTTACGAGAGGAGTGTAAAGACTCCCTTGTATTCAGTAAACAAAACTTACAACACAGTTTCAGTGTTTTGATTAAAAGAAATGGATGGATCACTGCCTTACTGAGAACAGAAACACGAGGAGAGTGGATCTTACTTTCACCTGCCGTTGAAATCATCATTGAAATCGAAGACTGTAGGTTCTTGGTTCGCATTATCCCTGCTTATTCTCAGAGCATTACTCTGATCGCCGTGAGCATCTTGCTTTGATGGGGTTTTTGGGACACCTGGTTGACCATTTAGACCTTCCTGTTCTACGGAGTAAACACAGAAAAATGAATGATCCCTTCTCTTCCCTTGATATTCTAAATTAAGATGAGACAACTCTACATTTCCTGCACTCTCCGCTAATCTTGCGTTTGCCCACTGAGCTTGTATCTTCCTCCCTTTCTTCTGTGAGACATTGTGGACCTTGCTCTGAGATGAGACTCGTCCATCTCATATTTACTGGTGGTGAGGAGGTTGGTCATCGCACCACCCATTCCTGTTCTCTCAATAGAGTAGTGGCTTCTCTTCTGCCAAATGGGTAGAAGGGAATCCCACCTTCTGCTTACGAAACCATTTCAACCTGACACATGCCCCCAAGAACCAGGTTGAGTGTATGTCAGATGTACACACCTCACCCTTCAGTGAACCCAAGGCAAGTGGGCCGATCTATCAGCCTTAGTCAGTGCAGATTTCAGTGCTTTTTGGCACACAGGCTCTTATACCCTGAGCACTATGATGAATGATTATCCCTTCGGACATCTGCACACAGCTCCGTGCTAACTCAGTACACACCTTTGAGGGATGAAGAAGACCATTGAATGTTTTGCACCACTTAATCTAGGTGAAGTGCTCCACGTTATCGCTGCTGACCTGGGCTGCCACCTCTGACTATGCCTTCTCGATAAGGTGCAGGGGCCTCCTCTTGCCATCACCTGGACTTCACTTCAGGCATGTACCTCCTCAAGCTGAATGCAAAGGCACTCATCAGAAGCCACGGGACAGAGTGCCTACTGGCATTGCTCTTCTGCTTGCCATACCCAGCTGGTGCAGATGCCATTACTATATCGCAAGTTTTAATTTTTCACTTGCACAGCTCTCTCTGTGTCCCTTGGCAGCCCTCAGGCTGTTTTTAATTCGGGTCAGGGTTTCCATTGGATACCTGACTCATTCCCATCCCCCAGGAGTGTTTCTCCAGCTAAATGCCACGGTTCACGCTGGCCGATCCTTCATTGGCAATCCAGTGTGATATGATATTTCCATAATGTCGTCCGGGAGCCGATTTCACATCTGCTTCCAGTCCTGTCGATCTTGCGAGACTGACAGGTGCAAAATCCAGGTCACGGATTCTATTCGTGTTAATGCTAGCTTGAAGACAAACTGTGGATAACACAATTTTTGATAAAGCACTTGGCAATCATCGAATTTCATTATCATCAGTTTGTGCATGGTATTAGCTGAAGTTGCAAAAACTATGAACAATAAGCCAGTGTTCTTTTACGAAGTGTCATTAAGTCCTTTCGGAATATTTCAGTCGTGTATAACAATGATTTAATCAATAAAAATGATGATCAGGTGGCTTTGACAACGAGCGGTCAACCTGCAAAGCTAGTTTCACGTGTGGGCTGCAAGTTGAAAATAAGCTCATGGACTTTTATGTACTCCAGGCCCAATTTGTAAGAAAGATCGTACAAGGATAAGAATACAATTCAATTGGAATGCTTTTTAATTATTAATCATGTCGTTCATAACAAAAATCAAAGAACAAAGAACAACACAGCACGGGAAACAGGTCCTTCGGCCCAACGAGCCCGCGCCACCATTTTAACATTGAGTGCCCTCCTTTACCCGTGACCTTTGTCGACGCCTGTTGGGGAGGATTGAGGGAAGACTAATTTAGGGACAATTTGTTACGCCAATCAGCCTAAGAGCACGTCTTTGGGATGTGGGAGGAAACCGGAGCGCCCGGAGAAAACGCACGCGATCACGGGGAGAATGTGCAAACTCCCGCAGACGCCGGCCCAAAACCATGTATCTGCACAGCAAACGGTGATAGTCACTGAGCTGTCGTGTTGCCCGTCAGATGGTCCAGTTTAAGCGTACACGAACGATGTGAAGCACTAGGCAACTCGCGAAGCAACATGCAAGAGTAGCACTCGCACGACCCACCGGGTGTGTGCCCCTTGTTGGTCAACAAGGCGGACCGAATCGCCGGTGAAGTAAAAGAAAAGACATCAATAAACGTGCAAAACTTAGACACGTTTACGGAATCCCCAGAAACGCAGAAATAAAGCAAGTGAGCCATGAAATATTTTGGAAGGTCCGTAGGAATCAATTGATTCATATCAGGGAACATTGATTAGACAGGCATCAATTCTCACTGTATTTACATGAGGTGCTCATGGGTGTTGTGTATCCATGGTATTTCTCGTGCTTCCTCACCAGCAGCCTTGCGGCGGAACGGGCATTTTAAGAGACCGGTCACGTGAACTGGCTATTTGCACAAGTAAACAGCCTGTAATGTCCACATCCTCGAAACAAAGCTCTTCATTTGTTTGAACCCTCTGAGGCCTGCGGACTTTATTTTAAAACCACCACCATGGGGAGTTGCAATCTGTAAAGGTTACAATTTAATTGCAACTTGAGCTTTTCATTTAATAGATTTCAGTAAAGACTGATAAACGATTGATTAGTAAGGAGGATTATTGATTTTTTTTTGAGCTGTAACAGTACACGTAATAATTCCAGCTTAAGGTGATGGTTGTGCGATTCTCCCTCTTTGTAAACATCAGTTCTCCCTTCTCTTTAAATCTTCCAGTGCCCAATCCCATTTTGCTCAAGGGTGGGAAGGAAGGTGATCTGTTTCCTGGCTTGGTCACTTGAGTGCCCAAAATAAATATGCGGAGAGAGTGCCTGAATGATCCTCCCTCCTTATTCCCATGGGGAATTGTCAACGAGCTTGCCAGGGTTTGCTACTTTCACCGTCGAACCCGATTCAAGAGAAAGGTATTTTACAATGTCGTGAAATCGCTTCCATCATGATGAACCAGCAATACCAGGGCAGCACGGTGGCACAGTTGTTGGCACCTCTGCCTCATAGCACCAGGGATCTGTGTACGGTACCCGGCTTAGATCACTGTCCGTGTGGAGCCTGCACGTTCTTCCTGTGTCGGAATGGGTTTCTCCTGGGTGTTCCGGTTTCCTCCCACAGACATGCTGGTTAGGTCAATTGGCCATGGTAAAATCTCGCTCAGTGTAGCCGAACAGGTCCCGGAGTGTGGCAACTAGGAGATTTTCACAGTAACTTCATTACAGTTAACGTAAGCCTACTTGTGACAAGAATGAATAAACCTTTTATCATTTTGGTCAGGGCAACCAAGCCAATTTTCATAGAACAGAATCATACAATCCCTACAATACAGAAAGAGGACCATTCAACCCATCAAGTCTGTACCGACAGCAATCTCACCCCGGCCCTATTCCCACAAATTTACCCCGTAATCCCACTGACGTTATGGTCAATTTAGCATGGCCAATCGGCATAACCCACATACCTTTGGACTGTGGAGGAAATCGGAGCACCCGGAGGAAACCCGTACAGGCACGAGGAGAATGTGCTAACTTCACATAGAGAATGACCCAAGCTGGGAATCGAACCCGGGTCCCTGGCGTTGTGAGGCAGCGGTGCTAACCACTGTGCCGCCCCAATTTATTTGTCACAAGTGAGGCTTACATTAACACTGCAATTAAATTACTGTGAAATTCCCCTAGGCGCCTCACTCCAGCGCCTGTTTGGGTCGACGCACTAAACCAGCACCTTTTAGGCTGTGGGAGGAAACTGGAGCACCGAAGGGAAACAGACATGGGGAGAAGCTGGGAATCGAACCCAGGCCCGTGGCGCTGTGAGGCAGCAGTGCCACCTTGCCGCTCGAACTCAATCCATTCTGGCAGCGATGGGATTTGAACTTGCAACTCAGCACAGACTAGACCTTAATCCACTGGTTTAGTCTGCTCAGCCGCGCTATTATGCAGGGTGGAAGAATTGCCCTGGTTGCTATATAGATAATTTCTGACATTACACTTTATTGACTGCGGAAATACGATGTGACATTCTTTAAGATTGTGAAAGGTGCTAAGTAAAGGGAAGCCTTCTTTCTGAAATTTCGTTGCGGATTCAGTGCTGTGAGAATGAATGTGTTTTAAAAACCTCCTGGTGAAGGTGTCTACAAAGTTTCTTTGTCGTATATATAGCAACCAACGCTCAGTGCTGACACAATTTATGCAGTTGTAGAGAAAAATAATTGACAAAAAAAGTAGTACTCTAAAGGAAAAAAAAGATTAAACTACATTTCTTAACTTCCAGCAATCTTATTCTTTAAAACGTATGATGTAAAGATCCTTGATCTCATTTTCTATTTTGCTGAAATGCGTTCAGGATTGGAGGGTGACCACTGAATTTCAAAAATTCTGTCACACCCCTAAGTTTCTCAGGAATGATGTGGTGTTTCGTGAATGAAGATTCCTAAAATTTCTCCAGGAGAGGAGCTGTTTTTCAGGAAATCCTGAGTCACAAGTAGACCGGGAAATATTACTTGCGCAGTAGGGGAGTGTGGTTTAACCAACTACGCAGACATGCAATTTCCACGGAACTGTCTGACAAAGCAGAAGTAATGGCGGGAATTCTCTGGCATTCACACCCCGTTGCCGCTGCCAGTGAGGACAGGGAATTTGGTACTCAGCCAGGAGGCTAAGGCATTTGGCAATAATTCGCTCAATGACTTTTACACATGCACCATAGAAAGCATCCTTTCCAGATGTATCACAGCTTGATGTGGCTCCTGCTCTGTCCATGACCACAAGAAATCACAAAGGATTGTGAGCGTCGTCCAGTCTATCACACAAAGTAGCCTCCCATCTATTGGCTCCGCCTGCACTACCTCCTACTTCTGGAAAATGGCCAGCATAATCAAGGACTCCATCACCCCAGACATACTGTCTTTCACCTTCCTCCATTGATACAAAAGATACAAAAATTTGAGGTCACGTACCAGCCAGCGCAAGAACACTTTCTTCCCTGCTACCATTAGACCTTTGAGTTGACCTACCTTATATTAAGTTGACCTTTCTCTACACCCTACTGTAGAGAAAGTAATACAACATTCTGCACCCTCTCCTTTCCTTGCCCATATGTACTCTACGAATGGCATGCTTTGTCTGCAGAGTGTGCAAGAAACAATACTTTTCAGTGTTTACCAATGTATGCAACAATAATAAATCAAATCAAAATCTCCGTTCACTGCAGCGGGACCAGAGAATCTCAACTGTGGGCAAGGTTGGAGAATCTGGCCCAATATCTAATATGTGTAACGTTTGGTTTGTAAAAAGGTCTCTTCACAGACATGAATTTACCAATAATAAGCTAGCCTGTCTAAAATTTGATTTTGTTTACCAATGAGTGCCTTTATCATGATCTTGTATAAAACAAATTTAGGCAAATGATACGGAAATAAATTTATTGCAGGACGTGTTTGTCAGTGACCAATGGGAACAATCTGATATTTACTGTAAAATATGCAAAGACTATTCTGAAATAATACAGGAAATTTGAAAAGACCAATACTATTATTCGGTTTTAGATTCAAAGTATCTATTAGTATTACTAATAAATCCTAAGTAATGAAGGCTTTTATTTTAATATAAGCCCAATTAGAATCATCATTATTTAAAATGATAAATGTAGTTCCTGTAAAAACAATGACAGCAATAATACTAAACATTTTAACTTAAAAATTTTTCTCTAATAAATTTAATCATTTGTAAGAAAAGAAAAATCAGACTGTCAGAAACAATTTCAGGCATTTAAACATCACGAAGCCAAAGGGTTACTATTATCTGGTACTCCACGTGTTCCCTTTTTATTAAACAGTAGGAAACATTCACCCTTGAAGGATTGCAATTTTTTACAGATATTTATGCATAGTTAGTTCGTCCATATACAAGGAGTCAATTTTCTCTTTTTGATATCAGAACTACATAGTAACATGGGAATTAGGAGCAAAAGTTGGAAAATTTGGAGCAGAATAGTCAAATTCAGCCCTTCGAGCCTGCTCTGCCAATCAATCAGATCACGGTTGATCTCTCCCTGGGCTGAAACCCACCTCCCCAACCTGCTTCCTATATCCCTCTTTCCTTAGAAACACATCTCTTCCCCCTCTCGAAACCATTCGACGACTCATGGCCATTCCAGACTCCACCGTGCTATAGGGCAGTGAGTTCGCCACCCTCTGCGAGAGGTCGTTCGTTATCATCTCAGTTTCAAATTTACCACCTCAACCAATACCTGTGACCTCTTGTTCGAGACTTCTTGTTCTAGACGACTGAACTTATGTAGAAACACTGCAGTCCATAGACTGGGTATGCCTTCAAATCTATTTTCCGCAGCATGTTAACTAATGAACATTTTGCCTGGAAAGTTTTGATTGGGGAGAATATTACCATGAGATGGCAGTGTACACTGAATGCTTGGAAAGGCTCTCGTGAAATCTTAGCACTGCTTGTCTTTCATTGCAGCAAAGAGAATCAAATTTATTTTCCAAAAGAAATAATGGAATTCGCTTTACCTGTCAATTGAAGGAGCACTTTTAAATATTTAAAATATAATAAACGTTCGCACTTAAAGGAATATGCTTCATGCAGTCTCTTTTGATTTTGTACTTCAGGAATACAGAACCAACCCATATGTATGAATCATTTAACATATTACGACAGTTTCATTATTCTGTTTCTTTTCCCATATTGCATTCCAAACAAGCTTTTACGGACGCTTACTTTTTATATATTGTAGAGCGAGTCACAGATGTTGTAGACAATATATAGTTGATTTGGTCTCAGTGGAAAAGTAAATTAACACCATTTGTTCCATTCAACTCCTGACTAGAGATTAACTATCCAACATTTTTATTTCAAAGATGCGCTTTAATATATGAACCTCATAGGAAATCAATATGCAGCTGAGAACAGTTTTGGTGCTGGGTACAGTGCAATAATTTGGACAAAGAATAATTGGGTACCTTTATACGCTGCAAAAGCACTTCAGGAAAACTACTAAGAATGAGGAAATATACTTGTGTTTTGTCTCAATTATTTAGTTAAAATCAAAGCCAGGTGCATAACTAGTAGGCAACTTGAACAAATCAAGCTTGTGTTAGATTAGATTGTGCTGTGTGGAGGGAACAATAAATATTAAAGTGAAAATTAAGCAAAAAAAATCAATGAAAGAACCGATGGCACAGTATTATCTTTGGAAGCAGATCCTTCCCGTTTTACAGCTCTGCTGAGTAGTCTCGTTTCAGCTGTATTTTCGAAACAAAAAGTGCTGCGAGGGACACATGCATATTTGAAATGCGTGGCGAGCTGTACATAACAAATAGTCCCCCATTAAAGCGTCAGCACTGGCAGTGGAAATACTGCAGAAAATACAATTGCAAACAAGAAATAAAAATGAATAAATTGCCATTTATCAACTCAGCACTCTGCTGGTCGTACATAAGAGAAAAATTGTAACGTTAAGGACAACATTGACTCGAATGTTCATCATGCTCGGTTAATCCCTCCTTGAAACAAATACGGAAATTGATCTTATAAAGTGTGTGAGCTTCAGCTAGGGTAAATGCATGGGGTTAGGGGAAAGGGCCTGGGTGGTCAGTGTCGACTCAATGGGCCAAATGGCCTCCTTCTATACTGTAGGGATTCTATGATTCTTGGAGACGCATTGATGGATACGGATCGGTTGAATGGGTGGGCACGCATCTGACTGATGGAGTTAAATGTGAAAAAATGTGAAGTAGTTCACTTTGGCAGGAAGAATAAAAAAAACAAAGTATTATTTAACCAGCAAACAGCTGCAGAATTGCAGAAGGTGCAGAGGGATCGAAGTGTTCTCCTGTATGAGTCACAAAAGATTAGTATAAAGTTAGAGGACAGAATCAAGAAAGCTGATGGAATGATACAAAAGGAATTGAACAGACAAGTAAGGATGTTGTGCTTCAGTTATGCAGGGCATTGGTGAGGCCATATCTCGAATACTGTGTGCAGTTTTGGAGTCCTCGGAGGGAATTGTATGTTTGTTCTAATGAGAAAATCGGCATGTTTCTCTCCAGAGCATACTATACCCTGTCAAAAAAATCAAGAGGGTGTGTTTCACGCTGTAATGGAACGGGATGGGACCTCAGCACGCTGGAAAAACCTGGTTGCATTGAGATCAGTGCATCATCTTTGGAGGGCGGCCCAATCATAACAAGAATGAATCATCCCCCCAGCCCGCCATGAAGGTCTCAGTGGCTACCCTCCCCAATCCCGATCGCTCCCCCCGCCTCACGATCATCAGCCTCTTCCCTCCCCTCCCCGACCCAATCATCCATTCCTTCCCCTCCTCCCGTTCATCACCCCCTTCCCAACCTCCCCTACAGTCGGAGCTGGTGCTGACTTCCCCAGAGACCATCACCAGCATCTCCTGCTCCTCTGTCCGCTCAAGTCCAACGCCACGTATAAATAAATCACCCCTCCCCCATGAGGATCCCACTGGGGTTCACTGCTTGGTGCAGGATGGCACTGCTAAGTTGGCATGGGCATGATGCCAATCTCGCAATGCCAATCCATGATGTAGAGATGTTGGCGTTGGACTGGGGTAAACACAGTAAGAAGTCTCACAACACCAGGTTTAATCCCAACCAGTTTATTTGATAGTAATCCCACAAGCTTTCGGAAACGGTGTTCCTTCATCAGGTGTGTGGAAGGTTCCGGTCAGAGAAAGACATATAAAGATACACGCAGTTTACAGAATACTGATTAGAATGCAAGTCTTACCAGGGGAAAGTGTTGGGGAGCACGTCCGGTTGAGATGTTGCCAATATCTGACGGGGGTCAATATATGAGGGGGTAGGTTAATGATATTGAAGTCTATTTAGATTAATGTAAAGTTGGTCTACATTATGAGCGTGAACCTGATGAACAGGGAAGATCCCAGATCGTCATCTCGCTGGCTAGATCTGCGACTTGAGTCGCCACCAGCATTCACATGGATGGTGAGCATGTCCTCAAGGTCCTGCCCCTTACTTAAGGAAGGACGTATGTGCATTCGAGGTGGTCGAGAGGAGGTTCACTAGATTGACACCTGGAATGAGCGGCCTGTCTCAGAAGGATACTTTGGGCAGGCTGGACTTGTTTCCACTGGAATTTAGAAGAGTGAGAAGTGCCTTGGTTGAAATGTATAAGATCCTGAACGGTCTCAAAAAGGTGGATGTGAAAAGGATCTTTCCTCTTGTGGGTGAATGCAGAACAAGGGAGCAGTATTTGAAAATTAGGGATCACCCTTATCGGACAGAGATCAAGAATTTTTTTCTTGCAGAGGGTTGTGAGACTTCAGAACTCTATGCCTCAAATCGGGGTGAACACAGGATCATTGAATATTTTTAAGACAGAGGTCGACAGATGTTTGTTGGGCAAAGGAACCAAAGGTTATTGGAGATAGATGGGAATGTGGTATTCGAAACACAAACAGATCAGCTATGATCTTACTGAATGACGTAGAAGGCTCAAGGAACTGAATGGCCTCCTCCTGCAACTATTTCATATGTTCATATGTTGTGACCTCATGATGGAGGGAAGTTCATTGATAAAACAACTGCAGACGATTTGAGGATTAAAACAGCTGCAGATGATTTGAGCCTGAGGAGCTCCTGTATTGACGTCCTGCAGTTGAGATTATTGTTCTCCAACAAGCACAACCATCTTCCTTTGTGTTATAATGACTGATCAGTAAAGAGTTTTCCCTGATTCCCGATGACCTCACTTTTCCTAGGGCTCTATGTGGTGACACTGGGTCAAATTCTGCCTCGATATTAAGTGCAGTCACTCTCATCTCACCTCACGGGTTAACCTCTTTTGTCCACCTTTGGACCAAAGCTGTAATGAGATCAGGAATCGAGTGGCCCTGGAAGTATCCAAACTGAATGGCACTGAGAAGACTGATGGAGAGAACATTGATCAGATTGGATTTTTCTGTTTTTTGTGGCAAACCTGAGCAGCTTTCCACAATGTGGTATAGATACCACAGCTGTCGTGGAATAGCTCGTTCGATGACATGACGAGGTCTGGAGCAAAACTTTTCAGTACTATTGCTGAGATTCTGTTAGTGCCATATTTCTACGCCCTGAAGTTTGCACAGTTCCAGCATCTAAGCTGTGTGAGATTCATTGGTTTTGCTTATTTTTCATTTATCCCTTTTTGTCTCAGCAGTTCTTGGATATCTGAAAAGATCAGGACACAAGGTTGGGCTGGGGATGAGGATATGGTAGTGATGAGGGATCGTCAGAATTGCCATCTTATAAAGGTACAGCTTCTGCTCGTGAACAAGAATAGATTGTGAAACGAGGTACAAATGAGGAGTCAGATTAGATAGAACATTGGCTGCACCAGTAATATGCCAACATTGTCTCCCCCGTGGGGTTGAGGGAATGCAGCTCACTAGGGCTGGCTGTCAGCTGACCCTGCATTGGAGAGGGCAATGTGTCACTGAGCCTGGTGTCATGTACTTGGGGTGATCTGTCTGATAACTTGCAAGTTGTGTGGCAGGAGTGTGAGGCTTGCAACAAGGCTGAGGTCAGGTTATAAAGGTAAGGTATGAGTCATAGTTGATCAGAACTGTTGGGATTTGAGTGAAGAGGGAGTGGTGAATGGAACAGTGAGGCTAGTATTTCACTTGTGGGGCTATGGTATGTGGAGATCCATTTGCAAACCTTCACCACTTGTGTAATGGAATTGAACATTTTGCGGTGGTCAGGTCTTCAGAACTAACTTGCAGGCATTGCCTTCCTGGTGGTCTGCTCCAGGTGCCTTCATAAGACGCATGTGGCAGTCTGCCTGGCTGCCTGTGGAAAGAGATCTCTCTCCTCCTATCCATCTTTTGCACTAAGATCACCAATACTGCATTAGAACACCTTGAGGCACATTGTGGGCCATTGTTCCATTTCAACTTCCTTTCAGCTTATAAACTCCTTTTCAAATACTTCTAGCAATTGCTCCAGTCAAAGTGCACCTTGCCTTTAAGAGGTGCAGGCTAGCTTTAATCTCATACAAACTTGGGTCCTGTGTTGAAAGGTGAAACCACTTGGCAGTGTGCTTGGCAGTGCCCTACATGTCGTTATTATTTAAGTTATCACCACCGTAGTGAGCTGGCTCTCAAACAATGATGAGTCAGAGCTCAGGAATGAGACAGAGAATCTGGTGAACTGGTGCAGCAATAATAATCTCTCCCTCAATGTCAATAAAATGAAGGAGGTTCTCATCGACTTCAGGAAGCGTAAATGAGCATCAATGGGGAAGAAGTAGAAAGGATCAAGAGCTTCAAGTTTTTAGGTGTCCAGGTCACCAACAACCTGTCCTGGTTCCCCCTGCTGAGACTATAGTTCAGAAAGCCCACCAATGCCCTTACTTTCTTAGAAAACTAAGGAAATTTGGCATGTCTCAACAACTTTTATATATGCACCATAAAAAGCATTCTGTCTGGTTGTATCACAGCTTGGTATGGGCTCCTGCTCTGCCCAAGACCACAAGGAGCTACAAAAGGTCATGAATGTAGCCCAATCCATCACGCAAATCAACCTCCCATCTATTGACTCCGTCTACACTTCCCGCTGTCTTACTCTTTCACCTTCTTCCATTGGGAAAAAGATACAAAAGTTTGAGATCACTGCTGTCAGATTTTTGAATGGACTTACCTCGCACTAAGTTGATCTTTCTCTACACTCTAGCTGTGACTTTAACACTGCATTCTGCACTACCTCATCTGCTTCTCTTTAAACTGTATGTTTTGTCTGTATAGCGCAAGAAACAATACTTTTCATGTGACAATAAGAAATCAAATCAAAATCAAAATCAGGTGCCCTGAAGAAAGCTGCCTGTCATGATATGAATGGACACAATTCATCATACATGGCAACCTGATTACTGGCATTATCCAATTTGGCCCCAAATGGTTTGATGCTCCAATCTGCTCTGCACAATAGTGTCCACAAAATAGCTTTGACAGCAAAACCATAAAGGTTTTGATGTGGTACCAACACCTGATTCAGTATTTAGTACAGCGTAATATACAGATTTATCAGAACTGTTCGCAATAAAGGAAGAAGTTCCATTATGTACCAGATTTATGAGTTAACTTCACTGATTTATAGCATCATTTTAACATTATTTACTGATTTTAAAACTGTTACCTTGGATTCTGCATCAAACTTTAATAGTGACAGTCATGTTTTCTCATCCAGGAAGCTAAAGCTGATTGTCATCTTTATTCTAAGTGGATATAAAAATGGCTTGTCTTTTGAGATAGAAAAAATAAGCATAAATGTCCAGAAAGGCATATATGCTCTTATGTATGAAACTGATGAACTACATTGTATTATAAATTACTTACAATATGGAAACAGATCCACCCTGGTGTTCATGCTGCTCATGGGTTTCCCATCATCATCTTACCCCCACCAACACATCATTTTATTGTTTTCTCTTTAATGTATTTACTGAGGTTTCTCTGAAATGTATCTGTTTTAGTCCCTTGTGATAGTGAGTTTCACAATCCCTCTGGATAAAAACATATCTCCTGAATTTGCTAATTGATTTTTCAGTGATTATGGGGATCGATTTGTTCATTTGGCAAGATTTATTTTACTCGTGGCACATGGGGGTTATTGGCTGGCCAGCACTTATGCCTATCCCTACTTACCCTTGTTTCGGGGTCAGTTGAGAGCAACCACAATGCTGTGGCTCGGGAGTCACACGTAGGCCAAACCAGGTAAGGATTTCCTTCTCGAAAGGACATTAATGAACCAGATGGGTTTTTTTCTGACAATAGACTGATGATCATCAGTGGATTCTTAATTCCAATTTTTTTTTATTGAGTTCAAATTTCACCATCTGCCATGGCAGGATTCAAACCCGGGGTCCCAGAACATGAGTTGAGTTTCTGGATTAATAGACTAGCGATAATAACACTTCACTTCTCCATAAACTAGCTAACGTACGGTTTCAGGAAATTGCCAACAGCGTGGGTTCGATTCCCATTCCAGCTGGGGTCGACTCCTCAGAGTGGATGGCAATGGCACACAACCATTGACAACCCAAACAGCCAAGGAAACAGTTCAGGATCTAACACCAGCAAACAATGAGCTGAGAACCTGCCTCTGGGCTGAGCACACACAGATGAATGAACAAATGAATGATTTATTACTGATTATCTTATATTCATATTCCCTAGTTTGAGGCTGCTCAGCAAATGGAAACATCTTATTTACGTCTACTCTATCCAACACTTGAATAATATTAAATACCACCAGTATATCATTACACAGTTTTCTCTTTTTTTTTAGGGGGAAAAAGGTCCCCAAAGTATCCAATCATTCCTGATAGAAATAATCTCTCAGCTCAGGTATCTTTCTAATAAATCATTTTTGCATCTTCTCAGTGTCTCTAAATCCTTACTATAATGTGGAAACCAGACTGCTCAGAGTACTGCTTGTTCTTATCCTCTCAGTTTGAGTAGTTTATCAATTATCTCCTCTCTCTCTATCTTCCGTGTATTTATATCTTTTTCGATCTCTTCTCCTAATGTCATGCCTAACATGTTCAACTTTCTGCTAAATACAGTGGCAAAGTAGAACATCTTTGCTTTATCACTGCCATTGCCTGGAGGTTTATCAGGGATTTCCCTTTGTGGCTCCATCCTTATCCTAATTTTTATTTTGCTGTTTTATGTAGTAGTAGTTTCTCTTTGTTGTCCTTATTTATTGACTTGTTGCCAAGTATTTTCATATTCTCTTTTGCCATCATTGCCTTTGTGGTCAACATACATAGTGATTACGTTTCCTCTAGTTCCAAGCATTCCGAATCTCCTTATCCATCCATGGTATATTATTAATGGCTTATTTTAATTTTGCTTTTTAGCAGAAAATATTTTTCCTGAAGTCTGTTGCTCGTTAATTTACTTTTTTTCTCAAATTTTTTTGTTCTATTTTTATATCCCTCCATGTGATAAGTCGAAAAGTTTGAAGGTGTTAGATACATCAAAGGCTATGGGCCCTAACGACATTCTGGCAACAGTACTGAAGACTTGTGCTCCAGAACGCCTAGCCAAGCTGTTCGAGTACAGCTGCAACATTGGCATCTACCCGACAATGTAGAAAACTTCCAGGTCTGTCCTATCCACAAAATGCAGGACAAGTCCAACGCAACCACTTACCATTCTATCAGTCTACTTTTCATTATCAATCAAGTGATAGAAAATATCACCACCAAAGAAATTAAACGGAGCAATAATCTGCTCAGTTATGTCCAGTTTGTGTTCTGCCAGAGTCACTTGGCTCCTCACCTCTTGATCTTGATCCAAACATGAACAAAAGACCTGAATTCAAGAGGTGAGGTCAGGGTGACTGCTCTTCATATCAAGGCCGTATTTGACTAAGTGTAGGAGTCGAAACAAAATTGTCCAGAATGGGAATCAGAGGGAAAACTTTTCTCTGGTTGAAGTCGTGCCAAGCACAAAGGACAGTGGTTGTGGTCGTTGGAGATCAATCATTATCAGCTCCAGGAAATAATGATCACTATTGCCTGGGTGTTCTCATTGGCTTACCATTCTGAACTGTTCCCATTTGCTTCCAAATGCTAGATCCAACAGTGCTCTCTCTTTTTGTTGGAGTTTTTGGAATAAGGAAGGAATTCTCTGCATGTCGCAAATCTCCTTCTTTTGTACCCTTCCACTTCACTCGAGAGTGGCTAAAATCCCTATGTCCTTTACTTATTTCGCATAATTACTTAAGGTTATCCTTCTGGCATTGCATTTTTACTATAAGGCGGTGTCTCGTATTCTCCTATTGGCCTCATCTAACTCTTCTTGCCTTTTATTTAATCCATATGAATTCTGTTTCTAACCATTTACTGTTTATGCCCCTATTTTCTATTGTCATTCTGTTATCTCTCATTTGTTCAGCTTCCCTTCCTGCTTTCTTCCATCTCTATCTTTTTGATGATGTAATATTTCATTGCCAGGCTTGTTCTGTATCTAGCCATGTTTCAGATATTCCCACGGTTCACCAGTTCATGCTTCCAGTTTCTCTTGTTTTTTTTGGATGCTATATATATACCATAGATGCAGCTCCATTTCTCTCAAAGTATCATTCATTTCACTTTGTTTAACGATTCTTTGATACTTCCATTTTACAACTGCGTTTGATTCTCGACCATGAATGTAATTGTTGTTTTTTACTTAGTTTTAACATTTACTCTCATCTCCTCTTTCCTTTATCTTCAGAATCACATTACTTTCACAAGATCATTCCACTCTATCCTCCTAGTTTATTGTTCCACAACTGTATTTACCTTTTTTGTTTGAAACTATTGTAGCTCCAGTTCAGTTAGACCTTTTCCCAGTTCCAGTATTGGTGCGAGTGTTCCACACACCAGAATCCTTCCTTCCCACATTAGACTTTTGGCTATGCAATCAGATTCCTTGTCTGCATATTCCCCATGGCAATTAGCATATGTATCTGACCAGAACTTTGGGATCAGCATTCATTTGGATTTTATTTAAAAATTTGCTTCCTGACTCCTGACCTTCCCTCAGCAGGATAAGTTCCCATTTCTTCACTATGCCGTTCGTCCCAACAAAAAGCACAATTTCCCCTCCTTTCAATTCCTCTTCAATTGCCCCAATATATTTTTCACCTTTGCCTCAAGTAAGTAATACCGTTTCCTCGCAGAGGATGCTATCTCCCCAATGATCAATTTCAAAATAACTATAAACTTTCTTTTCTGCTCTTCCCCAATCCACTACCCCTGTCGCGACTCCTGCTTAACAATACTGTGGTTCTCTGGCTGTTCACCCAAAAGCCTACGTTCTTATCCTCATGGATAGCGAGTGTATTATTCGACAAGGGTAGTGTTGCAGGGCCATTCTTCTTGGGTGGCACTGGGATGGCATGATGACACAGTGGTTAGCACTACTGCTTCACAGCACCAGGGACCTGGGTTTAATTCCCAGCTTGGATCACTGTCTGTGTGAAGTCTGCATGCTCTCTCCATGTCTGTACGGGTTTCCTCCAGGTGCTCTGGATTCCTCCCACAATCTAAAAGACATGCCGGCTAGACGCATTGGCTATGTTATATTCTCCCTCAGTGTGCCTGAACAGGGCTTGGAGTGTGGTGACTGGGGGATTTTCACAGTATAATAATATAATGATCACACTCTCCCCGCCGCGCCCCCCCCCCCCCCCCCCCCGTCCTCCCCCAACCCTGTACATGCACTTTTCTCTGCGATGTGACACACACAAAACTACCCAAAAACTCCTCTCCCTCCCTTCAGCGTTGTCATGTCTCTAATTCGTATTCCAGCTCAAAGACTCCAAGCCACAGTGTCTCAAATCAGAGGCTCTAATCCAAACGCGGCAATCTAGGGCAGCCTTGCAGTTAACAATCTCCCAAGTAGCACAGTCCCACACGTTGCCAGTTCTGCCTTCATTAATCTTTACTTATTAATTAGCAGTCATTTATATCTCGAGCTAATAGAATGAACTGAGACTTGGTATTAATTAGCCAATGAATTAATTTGATTTTAAATCAATTGCTAATTGCTATTTATTTATTATTTATGTACAACAGATACTTATTTAGTGCTAATGAGATCAGTTTGATGTTGGTTTCCACCTCTGAAGGCGGAAGTGTTTGTCACCATCTTCAGTAAGAGTGCCACGTGGATGATCCATCTCCTCCTGAAGTCCTCAGCATCCGGTCTTCAGCCAATTTGATTCACTCCATGTGTTGGAGTGGCGCAGTGGTTCGCACTGCTGCCTCACAATGCCAGGGACCTGGGTTCAATTCGAGCCTTGGGTTCAATTCCAGCCTTATAGAGTCCTAGAGGTTTACACATGGAAACGAACCCTTTGGTCCAACTTGTTCATGCTGCCCTTTTTTTTTAACTGCTAAGCTATTCCCAATTGCCTGCGTTTGGCCCATATCCCTCTATACCCATCTTACCCATGTAATTCACTAAACGCTTTTTAAAAGACAAAATTGCACCCACCTCTACTGCTATGTCTGGCAGCTTGTTCCAGACACTCACAACCGTCTGTGTGAAAAAAATACCTCTCGGGATTTTTTTGTACCTCTCCCCGCCTCATCTTAAATCCATGCCCACTAGTTTTAGATCTCCTACCTTTGGGAAAAGTTGTTGTCGATCTAGCTGATCTGTGCCCCTCATTACAAGATCACTCCTAAATCTCCTAAGCTCCATGGAAAAAAGTGCCAGTTTATCCAGCTTCTCCTTATAATTCAAATCATCAAGTCCCAGTAGCATCCTAGTAAATCTTTTCTGCACTCTTTCTAGTGTAATAATATTCATTCTATAATACGGTGACTAGAACTGTACACAGTATTTCAGGTGTGGCCTTACTAAAATCTTGTACAACAAGATGTCCCAACTCCTGTATTCAATGTTTTGACCAATGAAACCAAGTATGCTGAATGTCTTCTTCACCTCTCTGTCCGCATTTGACTCCACTTTCAATGAGCTTTGAACCTGTACCCCTCGATCTCTTTGTTCTATAACTCTCCCCAGTGCCCTACCACTAGCTAAGTAAATCCTGCCCTGGTTCGACCTACCAAAATGCATCACCTTGCGTTGATCGAAATTAAACTCCACCTGCCATTCGTCAGCCCACTGCCCAATTGATCAAGATCCTGTTGCAATCCTACCGAACCTTCTTCACTGTCGGCTACGCAACCAATCTTGGTGTCAAAGGCAAACTTACTAACCTTGCCTCCTATATTCTCACCCAAATCATTAATATAACTGAGAAAACTGACCAACAAGGGGCATACACGCGATGGGTCGTGTGAGGGCTGCTCTTGGATGTTGCCTCGAGAGTTGCCTAGTGCTTCACGTCATTAGTGTACGCTTAACTGGACCATCTGACGGGCAACATGACAGCTCAGTGACTATCACTGTTTGCTGTGCAGATACATAGATTTGGACTGGGGTCTGCAGAAGTTTGCACATTCTCCTCGTGCTTGTGTGGGTTTTCACCGGGTGCTCTGGTTTCCTCCCACACTCCAAAAACGTGCTCTTAGGCTGATTGATGTAACAAATTGTCCCTAAATTCGTTTTCCCCCAATCTTCCCCAATAGGTGTAGACAAAGGTCATAGGTCGAGGAGGGCACTCATAATGTTAAAATGGCGGCCCGGGCTCGTTGGGCCGAAGGGCCTGTTTCCTGTGCTGTATTGTTCTTTGTTCTTTGTTTGTATAACAGTGGGCTACCACAGATCGCTGAGGCATAACACTGGTCACAGGCCTCCAGTTTGAAAAGCAACCTTCTACAACCACCCTCTGTCTTTTGTCATCAAGCCAATTTTGTATCCCTTTGGGCAACTGTTTGAGTTTGTTTATTTTGAATTCTCTCCGAGTAATCTGGTTTCCTCCCACAGTCCAAAGATGTGCAGGGTAAGTTGATTGGCCGTGCTAAATTGCCTCTTAGTTTCCGAAAGGTGAGTGAGTTAAGTCGAATGGCCGTGCATTAATGTAAATATGTGGCGTTACAGAGATAAGGTCTGAGTTAAATTTCTGTTGGAGGGTCAGTTCAGACTCAATGGGCAGAATGGCCTCCTTCTACAATGTAGGGGTTCAATGATTCCATGATAACAAGAAGGCTGAAGGCCTGAAAATATTTCAGCAATAGTACTGAAGACTTGTGTTCCAGAACTACTGGCATCTTTGGCCAAACTGTTCCAGTACAGCTGCAGCACTGGTATCTCAGCTGGCAGTGTCGAAAATTGCTCAAGTCCACAAAAGGTAGGACGAGTCCAGCCTGAAAATGATTGCCCCATCAATCTGTTATACGTTGGGGAATGCCTTTTGAGATGTCTGAACGATAACTGGTTTGTTATCTACACCTGAACTATATACAGCTACACACAACTCGGCGTTACACTGCTGATGCTCAGCGAATGATCATTCTCCCTTGGCCCTTGGCAGGATGTTTTCTTTAACTCATAATTTTGGGTAGTGTATTTACACGGTCTCACACATGAGGCCTACAAACCCGAATATCATTCAGTCTACACTCAATCATCAGTAAGGTATTGGAAGCATTTGTTCTGATTTGATTTAATTTGATTTGATTTAGTTTTGTCACATGTATTAGTATACAGTGAAAAATATTGGTTCTTGCGCGCTATACCGATTAAGCATATCGTTCATTGAGAAGGAAAGGAGAGAGTGCAGAATATAGTGTTACGGTCATAGCTAGGGTGTAGATAACGATCGACTTAATATAAGGGAGGTCCATTGAAAAGTCTGTCGGCAGCAGGGAAGAAGCTATTCTTGAGTTGGTTGGTACATGACTTCAGACTTTCCAATCTTTTCATTGACGGAAGAAGGTGGAAGAGAGTATGTCCAGGATGTGTGGGGTCCTTGATTATGCTCGCTGTTTTTCCAAGGCAGTTGGACATCTAGACAGTGTCAATGAATGGGAGGCTGGCTTGAGTGATGGACTGGGTTATGTTCACAAGCCTTTGTAGTTCCTTGCAGTCTTGAACAGAGCAACAGCCATACCAAGCTGAGAAACAATCAGAAAGAAGGCTTTTTATGGTGCATTTGTAAAAGTTGGTGAGAGTTGTAACGGACATGCCAAATTTCCTTGGCCTCCTGAGAAAGTAGAGGCATTGGTGGACTTTCTTAACGATAACACTGTTTACTCCAAAAATAGCACCATTAACACAAACAAGGAGTTCCGATTTCATACGTTTATGTGAAAATAATTTCACTTCAGAGGAGCAGAGGATAGTCTCAAGAACAGTCTATTTAACACTTGGCTGCCTTCAGCTTTTGGTGATGGAGCTCCCCCAGCTGCCCCTTTCACTTTGCCCCATCTGGCTCTGAAGCCTTCACCCCTCACCCATGGCGCCGTCGTCCCTGTAGCCCAGAGCCTTCGCACCGCTAGACCCATATACTTCCTCAGTATCTGCAAGGCCTCTCCTGGTAACCTCAAGGCCTTCCCTGGTGCCCTCCTGACCCGCTGAAGAAGCGCTGCTGCTTTGCGAGCTCTCTGCTCACCTCTGAACTCCCCAAAGAGGTCAGTTCACCAGGTGCACATCTCCTGAAAGCGGTCGTGATTTGTGTGGGGCAATGATTCCTGTGGGGAAGCCTGACAATGAGTTACAAATATTAAAACGTGGTTCCCGACATTGCATGATGGAAAACATGGCCCACCACACAAATCACGGTGAGCTTTCCTGCTGACGTAAAACTCCTGGCCTCAGTTTCCATGGAGACAGAAAGCCTTGGCTTCCTCTTTCAGTTTCCTATTTCAGTTAGGGCTTGTCTCAAAAAATACAAGCTTTGAAATCACAAATTCTGACACAATGCAAGTACCTTTTAAACATTATAAATAGCTATTATGCAGACTAGTGTTCCCAGCTTGTGAATAGTGCAGGTCAAATGCTTTTATTCGGCTTTTCTGAAGAGCTTACTTCATCTGCTCTTAATGCATCAGTGAGGAAGTAACTTTTGAAAAGATACATGATGCGAGGTGCATTGAGGTTGATGACACAAATATACACATCAAGGATTATTGTGAAACTGATTCAAAGATGTGGAAATCCCTTAGTACACCAGACCAGTGCCAAAAAGGGACCAGGGTGAACTATTTCCACAGGCTGTTGGATCCACTTGCTTAAGTATCTGAACTTACCACCTCATTATTAAGAATTATTTCTCTTCTGATTCTAGAGCAATTCTTTATGCCTCACATTGACAACAGCTCTTGAAAGTATAACGTTTCTCTGTTCTTGGGGCCAAATAGATTCAGTAAAATATTGCCTATAATTGCCTTTGATCAGCTGTCACTATAATTCTTGGAAGTAATTGTACGATTCTTAGGTTCAGAAAACTACATATCAAAGCAAGTCATCTGTCTGAGAGAATCCGGTCATCTCCCCTTGAATATCAATGCTGTTATTATCCCCTACTATCGATATCCTAGGAATTACCATTGACCAGTAATTGAACCAGTCCAACATATTTGTAACTATAAAGCGGGTCAGACACTGGGAATTCTCAGGCAAGTAACTCTCCTCCTGACTCTCGAAAGCCTGCCCACAATTGACAAGACACAAGTCAGGAATGTGATGGAATTCTCTCCCCTTGATTGAATAAGCACAGCTCAGCAACACTCAAGAAGATCAACATGTCCCAAGATAAAATAGCCTGCTCGATTGACACCATCTTAGATGCACATTGGTTTTGAAGTAACAAGATGCACACATCCATGGTATTGCACACACACACACACACACACACACACACACACACACACAACAATGGAAGCAGATGCAGATAAAACTGCAATCACTATACTCCTGGTATCATCTTCAGTTTTATCCTCATAAAGTTGAAGACTTTTGTCCTAACTCGTCTCCATGTTACTCCTTCACTCTCTGTCTTTGTCTCTCTTCCTCTTTTTTTTTTGCTTCTCTGTCCTCTTCTGCACATTTATTTCCATTCATCTTTTCATATCTTCTCTTCTATTATCCCCTTTTCCATCACTATACATTCATTCCCATTGTTGCTCAACCTCTTCTTTGAATCATTAAATCAACCCTTGAATCTCCATCCGCTCTGTCTGTGTTCTCACCTTAAGTCCCTAAAACTGCAGCAGGTGACGGTGCAGAGGGACCTCGGGGTCCTTGTGCATGAGTCGCAAAAACCCAGCTTGCAGGTGCAGCAGGTGGTCAGGAAGGCGAATGGGATGCTGGCCTTCATAGCGAGGGGATTGAATATAAAAGTAGGGAGGTCTTGCTGCAGCTGTATAGGGCATTGGTGAGGCCGCAGCCAGAGTACTGTGTGCAGTTTTGGTCGCCGTACTTGCGCAAGGATATTTTGGCCTTGGAGGGAGTGCAGAGGAGGTTTACTAGGCTGATACCGGAGTTGAGGGGCTTGAGCTATGAGGAGAGGCTGAATAAACTAGGCTTGTACTCGTTAGAGTTTAGAAGAATGAGGGGAGATCTCATTGAGACGTATAAGATGATGAATGGGATGGACAGGATAGAGGTGGAGAGACTCTTCCCGCTCAGAAAGGACAGTAGGACTAGGGGGCACAGCCTCAAGATAAAGGGGGTGCGGTTTAGAACGGAGTTGAGGAGGAACTTCTTCACTCAAAGGGTGGTGAATCTCTGGAATTCTCTGCCCGTTGAAGTGGTGGAGGCTGCCTCGCTAAATATTTTTAAGACGTGGGTTGATGGGTTTTTGATGAGAGAGTGGATTAAGGGTTATGGGGAGAGGGTGGGAATGTGGAACTGAGCCACGACAGATCAGCCATGATCTTATTGAATGGCGGGGCAGGCTCGAAGGGCTAGATGGCCGACTCCTGCTCCTATTTCTTATGTTCTTACGTTCTTATTCCCGCCAAGCTCGGTTGCAAGAGGTCAGAGGTCTCATTTTCACTCATGATCCCTTCTCACTCTTGTTTATTTTGTTTATTTCCAAATCCAGTCAAGATAATGAAAATAGGATGAGGAAGTGGAATTAGTCATCAGTAACTGGCAGCCCATTTTACATTGACATCATACCTGAATATTGGCAGAACCAATTGGAAGATTTAACTTGATTGATGCTGAACAACGGTGTTGGGTATTAAAGTTGAATTGTTCTATATTTAATATGAGCGTATGTATCGCTGGTAGGTTGTTGGATTTATAAATGTACATTTGTAGGGGAAAGTCAGTTGGGGTGGGGGGAGCGGGGAGGGGTGATGTTAAGTGGATGATAGTAGATTGGTTGCCTGTTTCACATCCTGCCCAATTTTCCTTCTCACATTTATTCCCATGGCAAGAAAAATTGAGACGTAGGCAGAACAGACAGCCTCCAAGACAATCTATCAGCAAAGGGTGAATTCTACCTCCTGATTTTAAACCACATTCAGATATTGTATAACTCGAGGCTGATTTAGTCTTCGTCATTTTTTTCAAAGTATTGGCAACATATTGGTTTTAATAACATTTCCCAGAGTTTTGTGCTCTCTAGCCTATGAATTTCCACCCGTTAAAACGAATAGACAGGAAATGGTGATCTAATGAATGCAGAAGCAAAAACAAAATCCATCGATTTGCCAGTTTATATAGCCAGTGCAAATACTGGTACCTTATTAGTCAGATAATTACAACAGTTACGTGCAAAAACAATCCAATACAGACACATACAGTATAATAAAGGCTCTTGTGAGTTGATAGTTCTCCAATAGCTTTAGTCCATTAAACTGTACACTCTGTAATCCACAGCTCCCACTAATGCACAATTATTAAAATTTTATTTTCATTCATATATATTACAATGATTGTTACCTGTTACTTGGTGGTCAACCCCCAGCTCAGATATATATGTGCTTGCGTTCGTACGTTTGGAATCTTAGTTCATTCATTCTTGGAATGTGGGTGTCACTAGCAAGACAATTTATTATTCAACCTTAATTGCCCTTGAAAAGATGGTGGTGAGACACCTTGACAACTGAACAGCTTGTTTGGCATTTCAGAGAGCTGTTTCTGTTCAGCCTCGTGGCTCAGTTGGTAGCACACTCACCTCCGAATCTGAACTTTGCTGGTTCCAGTCTCACTGGAGACTTGAGCAGAAAAATCGAGAGGAGCACAGAGAGAATACTGCACTTTCACAGCCATTACCTTGGGATGAAATGCTAAACAGAGACCCTGACTGCACTTTCCGGTGAATGTAAAACATCCCCAGCACCATATTGAAGAAGGAGAGAGTTATTCCCCAGCATTCTGGGGAACATAATCTGTTCGTTATCACATTGTGCTTTGTGGGAGTTTACAATGTGCAATGTTTCCTACATTTCAACAGTGACTACAGTTCAAACGTACTTTGTTGGCTGCAAAGTGTTTGAGAACATCTAGTGATTGTGAAAGGCGACAGATAACAAGTCCTTTCTTTTTGTATGTATGGAATCACATCGAGACTAGATCAGGTAAAGACAGCAGTTTCCTTCACGAAAGAACATTGATCTACCAGATGGGATTGTACAAAAATCCAATAGTTCTACAATCACCATTTCTGACATTAGATTTTCATTCCAGATTTAGATGGTTAGTTGAATTTAATTTCTCCAGAAAGCATGGTGAAATTTGGCCTATGCTGTGAATAGGTCAGGGTTATAGAGGGAATTGTTCAATTAACCATCCTGGCAGCTTCTTCAAATCAATCCCACTCCAAGGACTCTTCATCTCCGTAGACTTGGAACAAATCCAACCTTAACTGATTGGGATGAAGACCTCTCTCCACCGTCTGCATGATTGATTGGATAATTTCACAAGAGCACAAAACTCAAAGCACAAAACAGTTCATAAAATCAGGCCAAGTGGCATTAAATTCACAGTTTTATTTAAAGAAATGGAACAGGGATGTCGGAGTTCAGAAACCCCTCAGTGTACTGTAGTGTTCACTGGTGAAGTTACGCAAGAGTGTTCAATTTTCCAACATATCTCACTCTGAGGAGCACAAAAATTATACACAAAAAAGTGAACGCATGAAATTATATATAATAAACTCTGCAAATCATTTTGCCAGTTTATATGTCTATGGTAAATGATATCCCAACTTTTACATATGTCTAATCAGAGACATTTAGAAGCTTTTAGATTTGTTTATAGTGAGCAAATATTCTTCTGTGTGAGATCTGTAATTGTTTTTTATAAATCAAACCTCGTCCCATCAGAAACCAATAATCATTTGGAAGTCTACTAGATCAGCGCTGCTCGTAATAATGCATGTAACACATTAGATGTTGCTTGCAATTCAATCGTTAACTCGATGGAGATTGCTCTTCAAATCCTTCTGTTAAAGAAATGACTCAAGTTTCTGAATGTGTTCTTCATCAGAATGCAAAGGTTTCCCTTTATGCCCGCTTTAATAATGACTTTCCACACCCTTTGTTTTTATTGTCTCGCTGTGTTGATTCACTGCAGTGTTCTCCAGCTGAGTGGACAGGTCAACAGTTGGCCTGAGGAACAGGGCAAAATAAAGAAATTGAACTACAGGCGGCAGCTTTGGTACCATTTTAAGTTCTCGGCCTTGTGGGGGAGAATATTATGCGCACTCAAGTTCTGTGGCTATTTTATCATGGATTGCTCCATAATGCCAATTAGTAGCTTGTTAATTCCTCTCAATCCTGATTTATGCGATCAGTGAAACCTCCACTGGCAGCCATGACTTCCCACCTGAGCTGAAAATTCCTGCGAGCATTAACTCTAATTAATGTAATCATAGAACCGTCCAGTGCAGAAAGAGGCCCTTCAAGTCTGCACGAAACACAATCCCATCTAGGCCTTACCCCTACATCAGATCCACTGATCCCTCTAACCTACGCATCCCTGGACACTAAGGGGCAATTTCTTAGCATGGCCAATCAACCTAACCCACACATTTTTGGTCTGTGGGAGGAAACCCACGCAGACACAAGGAGAATGTGCAAACTCCACACAGACAGTGACCCGAGCCAGGAATCGAACCCAGGACCCTGAAGCTGTGAAGCAGCAGTGCTAACCACTGTGCTACTGTGCCGCTGGGACCGTGGGCAGCAATTGTGGGAGTTCCATTTAGCAAGCAAACCTTTTGCTCATTCCTCTCGGGTTACCAAACTTCTGTTGCAGGGAAGATTTTTCTTTTGATTTGATTTATTATTGTTACATGTATTAGTGTACAGTGAAAAATATTGTTTCTCGCCTGCTAAACAGACAAAGCATTCTGTAAATGGGGAAGAAAAGGGGTGGGTGCAGAATGTCGGGTTAAGTCATAGCTAGAGTGTAGAGAAAGATCAACTTAATACGAGGTAGGTCCATTCAAAATCTGACGGCAGCAGGGAAGAAACTGTTCTTGAATCGGTTGTTAGGTGATCTCAGACTTTTGTATCTTTTTCCTGACAGAAGAAGGTGGAAGACAGTATGTCTGGGGGGGCTTGGTATCTTTGATTAAGCTGGCTGCTTTTCCAAGGCAGTGGGAAGTATAGACAGAGTCAATAGATGGGAGGCTGGTTTGCGTGATGGGTTAGGCTTCGTTCATGACCTTTTGTAATTTCTTGCAGTCTTGGTCAGAGCAGGAGCCAATGCCGACTTAGCTTTCTTAACTAAAGCATTGGCACATTAGGACCAGAATGGGTTATTGATGATCTGGACATCTAGAAACTTGAAGCTCTTGGTCATTTCCACTTCATCCCTGTTGATGTAGACAGAGGCGTGACCTCCACCACTCTTTCTGAAGTCGATGAACTATCTCTTTCATTTTACTGACATTGAGGGACGGATGATTGTGGTCACGCTAACTCACCAGATTCTCGATCTCTTTCCTGTTCTCCGTTTCATCATTGTGTGAGATCCGACCCACTGTGTTAGTGCTGTCAGCAAATGTGAAATTTGAGTTGGAGGAGAATTTGGCAACATAGCCATAGGTGTATAAGGAGTAAAGTAAGGGGCTGAGGGCACAGCCTTGTGGGACACCAGTGTTGAGGAGAATCGTGGAGGCGTTATTGCAAATCCTTACTGACTGAGGTCTGTGGGCTCGGAAATCTAGGATCCAGTCACAGAGGGAGGAGCCAAGACCCAGGGTTTGGAGACGAGTTTTGTTGGATTAATGATGTTGAAGCCTGAGCCGTCGTCCATAAATAGGAGTCTGATATAAATGCCTTTGTAATCCAGGTGTTCTAGGGTTGAGTTTAGGTCCAGGGATATGGCATCTGCTTTTGGACCTGTCGCAGCGACTGGTCAACAGTAGTGGATCCAGGTAGGCTGGGAGACCAGAAAGTATCATCAACAGTGTGATCAAGTGGCAATTACACTGAAATAACCTGCTCACTGATGGTGGGTTTGAGTTCAGCTCCTGACTCACTACAGCCTTGTTCCAAACATTGACTAAAGAGCTGAGCTTGAGATGTAAGGTGAGACTGTGCTTGGCATCAAGTCGCCATTTGGCCAAGTGCGACATCAAGGAACCCCGGCAAAATTGAAGTGAGTCGGAATCATGGTGAAAACACTCCACTGGTTGGAATCACACTGGGCACAAAGGGAGACGGTTGTAGTCGTTGAAGGTCAATCATTTGCTTAAGGACATCACTGCAGGAGTTCCACAGGGCAATGCCCGAGGCACAACCACTTTCAGCAGCTTCATCAATGACCTTCTCTCCTTCATAAGGCAGGCATGGCACGTTCACTGATTATTGCACAATGGTCAACATTGTACAACACTCCTCAAATATGGAAACTGTCCCTGTCCACGTGCAGCAAATCCTGGAAATAATCAAACTTGGGCTGATAAAAGACAAACAACATCCAACTCATGCAAGTTCCAGACAATAACGAGCCCCAACAAGAGAGAATCCAAACACCTTCCTTTGACATTCAATGGCATTCCATCGCTGCATCCCCCACGATCAACATCCAGAAACTGAATTGGACCAGCCATATAAATACAGTGTCCTTCAGAACAAGGCAGACTCTGGGGTTTCTGAGTATCTCACCTCCTCATCCCCAGAGCCTGTCTGCCATCTAAAATATACAAGTCAGAAATGTGATGGAATACTCTCCATTTGCCTGGATGAGCGCTGCTCCAAAAAGACCCAAGAAGCTTGACATCATCCAGCACAAAGCAACCCGTTTGATTGGGATCACTTCCGCAATCATTCAATTTCTCCATCATAGATAGCAGCAGTGTGTATCACCTACAATATGGAACTCACCGAGGCAGCAGCATTGGAAGATCCTACCAGCGTGAAGATCTGGAAAAATTCAGAATCCAGTTGTGTTACATTGGGCTGAAATTGTAGGACACTGATCTCACTTGTGGAGGTGTTTTGCCCTACAGTGTTGGCATCATAGCCCTCGATTAGAGGTATTGCTCCCCTTGGCCTGGGATGTTCCAGTTTCTGTGCTGTTTGTCTCACTGTATTGTGGGGTTTATACCAGCATTTAGTCTCTTCCTTTGAAATGGACACGCGCTGCACACGGAGTTCTGACTGCCTGACAATCTGGATGGCTTTTTCGAAGGTTGGATCTTCCTTTACTTGCAGCATGTCTGACAGTGCAGTATCCACTACCCCTACTCCGAATCTATCCTCAATTAACATCAGATTGTAGGCCTCTGTATTTGCAGTCTTTAGCCATCCTGTACAGACTATAAATGAATTAATCCCCTGGCGGCTGGACACTCTTAACTAAGTTAAAGCTTATGAGGATTTTCTTACTTCTCAGGTTAAAATGATTTTAGTACTTCATCAAATTTAGCAGATGCTTCATTGATTCCTTGTCTAACAATAATGTTATCCGTTATTGAGCTTCCTGAATAAAGCAACGTGTTAACTTGTTCAGCTTCTGTCTTTTTATACTTACCTGAAGTAATCGTGTACTTAATGAATCTTTTTGTTCCATACTCCCCAATTATGTGATCGATTGGCCCTGGGATAAGTTCAAATTGATCTGGTTGAGTAGATTTTTGATCCATGATCAGAATAATTTAAAGTGTAGGATCAGCTTTAAGAAGCTGTGTAAATGCAAGCTGGCACTGCAGTTTCTTTGAACGCCAAATGGTTTACCCGCTCTTGCCAGTTTTGTTGGACTCCTGTTGCAATGGTGCTCAAGCCCGACTTCCTGATCACCCGCCGATAGCCCTGAACCCTAGCCGCCCGACAGTTCCAACTTCCCCACCCCTTCCCGGCAGCCCCAACCTCCCAGCAGGCCCGATCTGGATGGCCAGCCTCAATAGCTGTCCTCCTTCCCGCTAACTGTGCCCCCACTGCTTGCCAACACTATAGTTAAGAAACGCCGCTACTTTCTCAGAAGACTAAGGAAATTTGGTATGTCCACTCTGACTCTCACCAACGTTTACAGGTGCACCTTGAAAAGCATTCTTTCTGGCTGTATCCCAGCTTGGTATGGCTTCTGCTCTGCCCAAGACTGCAATAAACTACAAGATGACTAAATGAAGCCCAGCCCATCGCTCAAACCAGCCTCCCACCCACTGACTCAGTCTATACTTTCCGTTGCCTCAGCATAATTAATTTACCCACGCACCCTGGACAATACTCTCTTTGGTCAGGAAAAAGATACAAAAGTCTGAGGACATGTACCAAATGACTCAAGGACAGTTTCTTCCCTGCAGTGGTCAGACTTTTGAATGACTTGCCCTGCATTAAGTTGATCTTTCTCTGCACCCCAGCTATGAATGTAACGTGACATTCTGTATGGTGTCTTTTCCTTCTCTCTGAACGGTATGCTTTGTCTGTATAGCGCGCAAGAAACAATAGTTTTCACAGTATATAGATACATGTGATAATAATAAATCGAATCGAATCAGATCACAGCCCCACACCACAGGCCAGGTAGACATTCTGGAAATGGTCGCCTGCTAATTCACACATTGGCCATTTGGTTCGTGCGTGTATGTGCTATCCTGACAGATTGCATTCTGGAAAACCAGCTACTCTGTGGACATCCTTCTTCCTGTGCCTCTGCTGCCTGAGGTTGCCATGTTTGGCAACATCGATGAATTTGGCTATACTATGAATAGAAACCTGCTGGGTACATTCCTTGATAACACTATAAGGAGATGAGATTGCGCTGGTGCCTTGAGGAAGGATTCAGAGTTGTAAACATTGAAGGATGTTGTCACTTCAAGTTTAAAGTTATTTTTTAGTGTCACAGGTAGGCTTACATTGACACGCCAACAAAGTTACTGTGAAAATCCCTTAGTCACCACGCTCTGACACCTGTGCGGGTACACTGAAGGAGAAATTAGCTTGGTCGATGCTCCGAGTGTCGTGGTTCCCCAGGACGACAACTTATGTAGCCCGATTGAAACAGAGAGTCTGAGTTGTAATCTTCCAAGCAGTAGACTTTATTTTCCAGTACAAGAGAATAAAGCCGGGAGGTCCGGAACACTCCAACGAGCCATCGGCTTACAGTCTTTTTAAGCACATTTCAGCTCCATACCTCAAGATCCTTATCTCGCTTTTACGACCCACTGACCCTTTATCTGTTTTGCTTGAGATTGGTCACTCCCTGTTTCCTCTCTTTTCTTCTTGAAACCATGGTGGTTACATCCCTTGCTTTTATCTTTACGACTCTGCTTGTACACTAATAGTGGTTTAGCTGACTTAGGCCGAATGTGAAGAAAAACATGCTCACTTTATTACTTCCTTTTTATTACGGTCAATCTCAAGCTGGACAGCTGGGTTGTGTCCATTGTCCCCCCAAGGGACTATTGTTTGCATTTGCTAATAAGTACCTGCTATACTACTTCTCTGGGTCTCCTGCTTTGATCACGTTTGTTACACTTGATTATATTAGGTTACAAATCAGCTATACTTGATTACCCATCCCAATTCTACTTCAAGGAAGACATTCTAATACTATCCGTGATTCCGTATTTCATATCCAGTTTAGGTACAATTATTCAGTACAAATTCTCTAAATACTAACATGCTTACATATTGAGTACAAATTTCCTTACACGAGCCAGCACGTTTTTCGGACCTTGGGAGGGAGCCGGAGCACCCAGAGGAAATCCACACAGACACGGGAAGAACGTAGAGTCTCCGCACAGATAGTGACCCAAGCTGGGAATTGAACCCGGATCCCTGGCGTTGTGAGGCAGCAGTGCTAACCCACTGTGCCATCATGCTACCCTGTGTGATAATCTGCAGATTTTCTGAATGAATACTGCTGAATGTGTTCTTTGTTGTCAGCACTTAACTGATATAACACTCTGTTAGATATGAATCTTCCATGAAAATTTCCATTTTGCCCATATTTACTGTCAATGAAGACATATCTGTTGACATATATCTGTCAGCTGACATTGCGCCAAACCTAATTAAGCTATGCTTGCGCTCTATTCATGATGGCAGGCCAAGAATAATTGGATTGTGTTTTACTTTGACTCCAAAAACAGCAAGAGAATGTAAATGTCAGGAAATTGGAGCTGCTCTTGGTCGACAGACACCAGTCTGCGAGAAATGCACCAGAAAGCCATTATATTGCTGGCGGAGCAGGAGCAGCTCTGAGGGAATTCCCAGCTGATCATTTATTGAATTATTCCTCTCCAGATTCCCCCTTATTAGTCCTGAGTGGACCTGAATAGTTAATTAAAAACTAGCCATTTGAAGGAGTGACATCTTTATTTGAGGGAATGCTTGACAGTGCTTCTACAGAGATGTTCCCAATCTGTTCAATGTGCAGGAGAAGAAAAACGGGATTTTTCCCAAAATGTTACCGGCAGAGAGGAGGCAGGTCAGGAGGAATTTCCGAGCCCGTCTTTCGTGCTTTGTAATTTTTTTCCTCACCGTCAAATCATAGAATCTGTCCAGTACAGAAGGAGGCCACTTGGCCCATCAAGTCTTCACCAGCCACAATCCCACCCAGACCTATTCCCGTAATGCCACACATTTACCCTACTAATCCCCCTGACAGAAGGGTCAGTTTAGCACGGCCAATCAACCTAACCCGCACATCTTTGTAATGGTGATAGAAGTATTAAGTTTTAGGGGAGTGCAACATTCACAACCAAGTTGTTTTGTGGAAAGATGGGAAGCAGATTACAGCAAAAAGTTGTCTGAATGCTGTTTCTGCACTCGTTTTGTCGACTTTGGCCGGAATGTCACCACAGTTCACACCGATGGGATTTTGCCATCCCGCTGCAGTGAACAGAGGTTTGGCTGGGCGCCAAATTCTCTGATCTCACCACAGCAGGAGTGTGGTGTGAATGGCGGTAAGATTGCCCACGGTCGACACTAATTCAGATCTGAAAATCGAATGATTGTGGAAGCACCAGCATTATAACGTAGAAACCCTACAGTGCAAAAGGAGGCCATTTGGCCTATTGAGTCTGCACCAACAACAACCCCACCCAGGTCCTATTCCCAAACCCCATATAATTACACTGATAATCCCTCTAAAATATCCATCCTGGGACACTACGGGGCAATTTAGCATGGCCAATCAACCCAATCCGCACATCTTTGGACTGTGGAAGGAAACCCATGCAGACATAGGAAAAACGTACAAACTCCACACAGACAGTGACCTAAGCCAGGGATTGAACCCAAGCCCTGGAGCTGTGAGGCAGCAGTGTTAACCATTACGCCACCGTGCTGCCTCTCAACTTGACTCATTCCACCTATGTTCTTCTAACGTCTGTGTTTGGTTCTTGTACTCTTTGATTATTTTCCTTCTCAACTGCTTTTCTATTACATGTTATTACTCGGTCAATTTCGCTGGTCTAATAACTATCGACGCTACCTGATCAAAGTTTGTGCCTCATCACTTGTGATTCACTGGCAAATAGAAATAAGTGTTCACTCTTTACCCCTTCAAGCCATTTCACAATTTTGAACATAGTCGTAGAATCATAGAACCCTACAGTGCAGAAAGAGGCCCTTCGGCCCATCGAGTCTGCACTGAACACAATCCCACCCAGGACCTACCCCCATAACCCGACATATTATACCCACTAATCCCTTGCACCTACACATCCTTGGCTACTAAGGGGCAATTTCTTAGCATAGCCAATCAACCTAACCAGCACATCTTTGGACTGATAAATCTTCTCTGCACAAGAGTAGTTAGAGGGAAAATTGGTCCTCTGAGGGACAAAAGTGGGGAGTTATGTATTGAGTCGGAGGGAATGGGGGAGCTCCTGAATGAATACTTTGCGTCGGTATTCACGAAGGAGAGGGGTTCGGAATCGTGCGGTCTCTCGGAGGGAGCTGAGGATCAGACGCAGGAAATATCTATTACGAGGGAGGAAGTGCTAGGGCTTTTAGGTAGCGTAAGGACGGATAAAGCTCCGGGGCCTGATGGTATTTATCCCAGGCTGCTTAGGGAGGTGAAAGATGAAATTGCTGGGCCTCTGGCGCAAATCTTTGTCTCTTCTTTGGACACAGGTGAGGTCCCAGAGGACTGGAGGGTAGCAAATGTGGTACCGCTGTTTAAAAAGGGTAGTAGGGATAACCCTGGAAATTATAGACCGGTGAGTTTGACATCGGTGGTAGGGAAATTAATGGAAAAAATTCTTAGGGGTAGGACGTATGAGCATTTGGAGCGTTGCGATCTGATTAGGGATACGCAACATGGTTTTGTTAGAGGGAGGTCTTGCCTTACGAATCTGGTGGAATTCTTTGAGGAGGTGACAAAAACGGTTGACGACGGGAGAGCCGTTGATGTCATCTATATGGATTTCAGTAAGGCGTTTGACAAAGTCCCTCATGGTAGGCTGGTAGAAAAGGTTAAGGCGCATGGGATACGAGGTCAGGTAGCTAGGTGGATTGAGAACTGGCTGGGCAATAGGAGACAGAGAGTAGTTGTGGAGGGGACCTTGTCGGGCTGGAGGCCAGTGACCAGTGGTGTGCCGCAGGACTCAGTACTGGGACCTCTCCTCTTTGTAGTATACATAAATGACTTGGAAGAGAGCGTAGGTGGTGTGATCAGCAAGTTTGCGGATGACACCAAGACGGCGGGGTTGGCGGGTACTGAAGTGGAATGTCAGGTGACATTCAGGTGACAACAGGATATAGATAGGTTGGTGCATTGGGCAGATAGGTGGCAGATGGAATTTAATCCTGACAAATGCGAGGTGATGCATTTTGGAAGGAATAATGCAGAGAGGAGCTATGTGATAAAAGGTAGACCGATTAGGAGTATAGACATACAGAGGGACCTGGGAGTGCAGGTTCACAAATCCATGAAGGTTGCGACACAAGTGGAGAAGGTTGTTAGGAAGGCTTATGGAATGTTAGCCTTTATAGGTAGGGGTATAGAGTATAAAAGCTGCCGTCTAATTCTTCAGTTGTATAGAACGTTGGTTAGACCGCATTTGGAGTACTGCGTCCAGTTCTGGTCACCTTACTACCGGAAGGACGTGGAGGCTCTGGAAAGGGTGCAGAGGAGGTTTACCAGGATGTTGCCTGGCATGGAGGGGCTGGGGTACGAGGAAAGGTTGGAGAAACTGGGACTTTTCTCCTTGGAAAGACAGAGGTTGAGGGGGGACATGATAGAAGTATATAAGATACTGAAGGGAATAGATAGAGTCAATAGTGAGAGACTGCTCCCTAGACTGGGTACAAATACGAGAGGTCATGATTTAAGGGTGAGGGGGGAGAGGTATAATTTGGATGTGAGAGGAAGGTTCTTTACGCAGAGAGTTGTGGGGGTCTGGAACGCACTACCGAGTAGGATGGTGGAGGCAGGAACGTTGGACTCGTTTAAGGTTCAGTTAGACAGACACATGAGTGAAACGAGGATGGAGGGTTATAGCAGGGGCTATTAAATAAGGTCAGAACCTCGGGAGACACCGGAAATGCAGACGTGTATGTTAACGTTTTTGTCTTTTTATTCCGCAGGTGGAGGTCCACCTCGTTGTCAAACGAGGGGCATGCACACAGTGGGTCGTGCGTGGGCTGCTCTTGGAGGTTCCGGGAGTGGCCTAGTACTTCGTGTCGGTGTGTGTTGCTTGATCGTGGACCGGTAGACGGGCGCCGCAACAGCTCGGTGACTAGCACTGCTGGCTGTGCAGATACATGGATTTGGGCCTGTGTCTGTGGGAGTTTGTGCATTCTCCCTGTGGTTGCGTGGGTTTCCTCCGGGCGCTCCGGTTTCCTCCCACACCCCAAAGATGTGCTCTTAGGCTGATTGGTTGACTAAATTGACACTATTCTCCCCTGAATCTGGCTAAGTTAGGGGTTCCATTCGTAGACACGCAGGGTAGAATAGGTGTAGGGTGATGCGGCGGCGCGGGCTCGTTGGGCCGAAGGGCCTGTTTCCCGTGCTGGGTTGTTCTTTGTTCTTTGTTCTAAGCATTCCATCTGGACCATAAATTCTGATTCTGAATATTATCTTAGTTCATCTCCATCAGGATGTTCTATCCCCCTAATAGCCTTTCTATTACGCCTGCCCGAAAGTGCAAATTCCAACTGTAGTCGAAGAAATTCAAATTCATCCTTTTTTTCATATTTTTCATATAAGGGAGGTGAGGCGACACATTGGTAGGCACTGTTACCTCACTGTGCCAGGGGGCTAATTGCAATTCTGGCTCAGGTGACTGGTTTGTGTGGATTTTCTGCACTGCATCTGCGTGGGTTTCCTCCGGGTACTCCAGTTTGCTCCCACATTCCAAAGATCGATTGGCCGTGCTAAATAGTCCCTTAGTGTCAGGGGAATTAGCAGGGTAAATATGTGGGATTACGGAGATAGGGGCTGGGTGGAATTGTTGTTGGTGCAGGCTCGATGGCCTCCTTCTGCACTGCACAGATTCTACGATAGTTAAAAGACTCAGAAACTCCTTAGCCCGTTTTGCAGCTTTATTTTTTCACCTTCAATTATTGGACAGCATTTGAATCACCAGATTACTTGCCCATCATGGAATGCATTCAAGTTTCACCCCACTGAAGTCAATGGGTTAAATACTAGGCAAGTAATACAATGAACTGTTGACCTTCTCCACCAGATTACCAAGAATCTGGGTGAGAGGGGGTGTAAAATGGATGATATTGGCTTCCCTGATCATCACACAACACAGCCAACTTTCCTTGTTATGAAAGTCAACTTGCGAAGACCAGATTGAGAAGAAAACAATTTCCCTTGTGATAAGTGGAAATGTCACACAAATACTTTGCTTTCCTTGTAAGAGATGTCTTTCCTCGCTATTTACAGATTACTTCTCCACATATGTTGTTGCGCTCATATTGCTCAGTATATTGAACAGAAACTTAATAAACTCTGCTAATGCTCAAATAAATAAGTAGCAGCCCATCAAATTGTTTCACAGCGTATGTTTATTGCAAAGCAGGAGATGCTCTGGCTGTAGCTTTGGGAAGTTCTGATATAAGTAAGTTTTGTGCCAAGACCAGGATAAAATTTCTTGGGCACAATTCATTCAAAATGAAATATATAAAAAGAAACTTCATGGAAATTCACATACAACAAAATATTAGAATTCAATACATGGATGTGATGTGACTTGCATCATTTTTCATATCCTTTTGACTGCAGAGTTAAAAGGTAATGCCAAGACTTTCACTGGTTGGATATGCACAGGCGATAACATTTTACATGATGGGTGCGATCAAACAAGGATGGAGAATTTAGCGTTCAGCCAAATCTCCATTCACTGCAGTGGTACCAGGAAATCCTGCCTCTGTGAATGGCCAGAAGATTTTGCCCCATGTGCCAGTCAAGGTCTATAGGCAATTTATCTGTAACTTCACATTGTCATCATTGGAATCAAGGCAACATGGAAGTTAATGAAAAGAAAGAATATTTTAATGCAGTTGCTATGGTGATGATGGTGGTGTGTCACAGAGCATTTCAGGGAGTCTGAGTTGCTGTAGAAACATGCATTTACTGACATGTTGAAGTCTGGAGCTATGATGGCAGAGGCTTTAACTTTCTTTCTGTGGGTGGCACGGTAGCACAGTGGTTAGCACAGCTGCTTCACAGCACCAGCGTCCTGGGTTCGATTCCCGGCTCGGTTCACTGTCTGTGTGGAGTTTGCACATTCTCCTCGTGTCTGCGTGGGTTTCCTCCAGGTACTCCGGTTTCCTCCCACAGTCCAAAGATGTGCGGGTTGGGTTGATTGGCCATGCTAAGAAATTGCCCCTTGGTGCCCAGAGATGTGTAGGTTAGAGGGATTAGTGGGTATAATGTGTCGGGGTATGAGGGTAGGGCCTGGGCGGGATTGTGTTCGGTGCAGACTTGATGGGCCAAAGGGCCTCTTTCTGCACTGTAGGGTTCTATGATTTCATTAGGCTGGCCAGAAAACTCTCCGACTCTCATTGCCTGCCATTGGCATATGTTGGAAGGATTTTCCAATTGATAATCGACCTGTTTGGTTGAAACCAGGTCTATTCAGAGATTGGGATGCTAACCATTGCTAAACCACAAAACCTCTGTTTATAAAGTGATACTTGATTTCATCATTATTGTATGGCCATTTAATCAATTAACTGTTAGCTTTATATTTTGTGATGGACTTAATTATATTTTAGGATGTGATCCTCCTCATGCCTTTTTTTTATAAGAACATAAGAACATAAGAAATAGGAGCAGGAGTAGGCCATCTAGCCCTTTGAGCCTGCCCCGCCATTCAATAAGATCATGGCTGATCTGTTGTGGCTCAGTTCCACTTTCCCGCCCTCTCCCCATAACCCTTAATCCCCTCTCTTATCAAGAACCCATCAACCCGCTTCTTAAAAATATTTAGTGAGGCAGCCTCCACCACTTCAACGGGCAGAGAATTCCAGAGATTCACCACCCTTTGAGTGAAGAAGTTCCTCCTCAACTCTGTTCTAAACCGCCTCCCCTTTATCTTGAGGCTGTGCCCCCTAGTCCTACTGTCTTTTTTGAGCGGGAAGAGTCTCTCCACCTCTATCCTATCCATCCCATTCATCATCTTATACGTCTCAATGAGATCTCCCCTCATTCTTCTAAACTCTAACGAGTACAAGCCTAGTTTATTCAGCCTCTCCTCATAGCTCAATCCCCTCAACTCCAGTATCAGCCTAGTAAACCTCCTCTGCACTCCCTCCAGGGCCAAAATATCCTTGCGCAGGTGCGGCGCCCAAAACTGCACACAGTACTCCAGCTGCGGCCTCACCAATGCCCTATACAGCTGCAGCAAGACCTCCCTACTTTTATATTCAATCCCCCTCGCTATGAAGGCCAGCATCCCATTCGCCTTCCTGACCACCTGCTGCACCTGCAAGCTGGGTTTTTGCGACTCATGCACAAGGACCCCGAGGTCCCTCTGCACCGTCGCCTGCTGCAGTTTTTCGCCCCGTAAGTAATAGTCCTTCCTACCATTCTTCCTACCAAAGTGGACCACCTCACACTTGCCAACATTAAATTCCATTTGCCATTTCCTGGCCCATTCACCCAGCCTATCTAGATCCTTCTATAGACTCTCCACACCCTCCGCACAATTTGCCTTTCCCCCAATCTTGGTGTCATCAGCAAATTTCGACACCCTGCACTCGGTTCCCTCCTCCAGATCATCTATATAAATGGTAAATAGCTGAGGCCCCAGCACCGACCCCTGGGGCACCCCACTAGTCACCAACCGCCAATCCAAATAGCACCCATTGACCCCCACTCTCTGCCTCCTATTTGACAACCAATCCTCTATTGAAGGATTTCATATACGGGTGTAGTGGCAAGGCACTTTGTCACTAATACCTGACCAGGAATCTCTCTTTCATTGCATGCCACAGAGGTTTTCCACATCATTAATACACCTTTCACAGCCAACAACTCGTGGAGTGGAACCTGGTCCAGATCTTCTGGCTCAGTGACAGGGTATTACTCCACTTTGGGGCACAAGGCCTCTTCTTGTGACATTTAGTCCATGTTATAGAGAGAGAAAACCTTGCTAACTTCGTACTGCATTCAGTTTTCCCTTTCTTCGTCTATTTCATATCAATTGAATTAATATCAATTTAATTGCCTGCTAGTAAAAAAACTTGAGTATTGCTGGAAAAAAATAGTCGCACACAACTCCCTATCTTTTACAGACTGAAGAGACATGTCCATGCATTGTACTTACTTCAACCAAATTCAAGCTTGGGGGAACAGCCATTCCCTGATTCACTCTGCCTTCCAATGCTTTGACCAAGCAGAGTTGACCTGCCTGGTTTGAATTTAAACAAAAGCTTGACATTAACTGATACCTGGTACAACCTTCATGGCAACAATTCTACCAAGCAGAGTCTACTTGCCAATTGATTAGCACTCTCCTCTCATGCACTATAAATCGTTGTTCCCTTTACAATTGACGTTCTTGCATATCTGTCCTGTTGAGTGCAAGACAAAAAACTTCAGCAGCATGTCTCTTTTTAGCAATAACATCAATTTTTCACCTGCGACAATTCATAGCAGTATCTTGCATGAACTATAAGAAAGTCAAGTTTGACAATCTTCAAGGCCACCATAATTCAGTTCAGTTTGCTTGAAATATTAAATTAGTTCCTCCCTCCACAGGTGCAGCCAAATCCTCTGAGCATTTCCAGCACTTTCTGTTTTTACTTCAGGGTTCCAACATCTGCAGAATTTTGTTTTCCATTTTAGGATAGATTGCTTTTCATTATATCAAGGTTCTTCTTTCGTCCAAGTAGGCCAGCGAAGGGCTTTGCTGTGCAAATAGATCCCAAATATTTGAAGGTTTACCATGCTTTTCTCATATTACTCACTCACCTGTTTAAATGAGACATGTATTCATTTATTTAAATCATTTCACACCTCCACCAAAATGGAAAGGAATTTCAGACATATTGTTAAGCATTCATAAGCTAGTTTCCAAAATTATGCCCCCAAGGTCTTTATGTTAAAAGGATGGAGTCAGTCAATAAGAAGGCAGTGGTATGTCAGCATTGTATAATCTTTGCATTTGAGTAAGTTTAAGGTTCATTGATTAGTGTCACAAATAGGCTTACGTTACTGCTGCAATAAAGTTACTCTGAAAATCCCCTAGTCTCCAAGCTCCCGACACCTGTTCAGTTATACTGAGGGAGAATTAGCATGGCCAATGTACCTAAATAGCGCGCCTTTCGGGCTATGGGAGGAAACCGGAGCACCCTGAGAAAACCCACACAGATACAGGGAGAACATACAGATTCCGCACAGTCACATGTTGGACTGATGACACCAAGACTGGGGGAACGGCAAATTGTGCGGAGGGTGTGGAGAGTCTGCAGAAGGATCTCGATAGGCTGGGCGAATGGGCCAGGAAATGGCAAATGGAATTTAATGTTGGCAAGTGTGAGGTGGTCCACTTTGGTAGGAAGAATGGTAGGAAGGACTATTACTTACGGGGCGAAAAACTGCAGCAGGTGACGGTGCAGAGGGACCTCGGGGTCCTTGTGCACGAGTCGCAAAAACCCAGCTTGCAGGTGCAGCAGGTGGTCAGGAAGGTGAATGGGATGCTGGCCTTCATAGCGAGGGGGATTGAATATAAAAGTAGGGAGGTCTTGCTGCAGCTGTATAGGGCATTGGTGAGGCCGCAGCAAGAGTACTGTGTGCAGTTTTGGGCGCCGCACCTGCGCAAAGATATTTTGGCCTTGGAGGGAGTGCAGAGGAGGTTTACTAGGCTGATACCGGAATTGAGGGGGTTGAGCTATGAGGAGAGGCTGAATAAACTAGGCTTGTACTCGTTAGAGTTTAGAAGAATGAGGGGAGATCTCATTGAGACGTATAAGATGATGAATGGGATGGATAGGATAGAGGTGGAGAGACTCTTCCCGCTCAAAAAAGACAGTAGGACTAGGGGGCACAGCCTCAAGATAAAGGGGGGGCGGTTTAGAACGGAGTTGAGGAGGAACTTCTTCACTCAAAGGGTGGTGAATCTCTGGAATTCTCTGCCCGTTGAAGTGGTGGAGGCTGCCTCACTAAATATTTTTAAGACACGGGTTGATGGGTTTTTGATAAGCGAGGGGATTAAGGGTTATGGGGAGAGGGCGGGAAAGTGGAACTGAGCAGCGACAGATCAGCCATGATCTTATTGAATGGCGGGGCAGGCTCGAAGGGCTGGATGGCCTACTCCTGCTCCTATTTCTTATGTTCTTATGTTACTAGGATCCCTGGACCTGTGAGGCAGCACTGCTAATCACTGTGCCACCATGCCGCCCTTCCAATATGCCTCCCAATGAAGAATATTCTTCAGTGTGTCATGCATAACCGTGAAAAGCTCAATAGCAGTGCTTAATACTGATGTAGATTTTATTCTTGCCTGATATGTGTAGAGAAATAATATTGGTGATCGATTGTGTTTACGTGGAATGCCAGTGGGCTACAAAAACTTGCCAAAACATTTCAAAAACAGAAAGAAAATCAACAAGCTGGAGCATCATGTTACAATGGACTAAGGGAATTACAATGATAATAACCAGCTGTGAAATCCAATAGAAAGCATTGTAAGTAATTCCAAAAGCAAGTTATGATACATCACTGTCCTCTGAGATGGTCTGGGTCTCTCAACCATACCTTTAAGCAGTTATGGTTGTATATCCAATGGGGTTACTAGCGTACTTTTCCTGAGATAACCTTCTCGTAATTGTGTTGGAAATAAAGCCTGCAGAAAAATGACTGTTGAGTTGACGTGCGAAATTTTCTCACAGGCAGCAGCTTCAGTTTCTATAATATTCACAGAATCTTGAAAATTACACCGCAGAAGGAGATTTTTCAATCCATTGAACCAGTGTTGGTCTTATCTCTTCAACTGAAACCGTCTATTCCAATCACACGTGCTTGGCCGTTTCCCAAATTTTCTTTATATTCTCTCTTATCTAGTTCCCTTCTTCATAATGCTGCGGAGGGTCATTTTTATCTTGGGCAGTAAACAAAGGAAATTAAATAGGGTGAGATCTATAACAGGAAGCCATTCATTCCATTTTACTGCGACATTCGGTGAAGATGGAAATTATCTTCATGTTCTCTGGCTCAATCGTACATCTGTGCCTCATCAAATCTTGAGATTACTGATTTATTAACCAGTGGAACCACTCTTTTACTTTTTACTCTTTCAAAGTTCTGCATTTTTTAGATCACCCCTTAACTTGTAACAAAAAAGTTCTAATCTTTTTAGCATTCATTCAGGATACTAATTTCTTTTTCCTTGTATTCGTCTGGTGAATCTTCACTACACTTTTACTATGCTCTGATATCCTATCAGAACTACAGGCAGTACTCGAATTGTGAGTAACCAATTTCTTACACAAATTCAACATAATTTCCTTTAGTTTATATTCATGATCAAAACTCCAGAACACCAATTGCTTATTTTTTTTGAGTCTTTGAACTCTGCACTTCCACTTTTAAAGATCCAAGTTTATGGATATTAACTCTGCTACGATAAATATCTTATTCTTTGGAGTCCATCCTTCATTTTGTTTTCTTATTCTGAATGTTTTGCTTCATGTTTTTTAAAGTTGAGTTGCACCAGCTCCCACACACCCACTCTACTAATTTGTTTATGTCCTCTTGTAGTACTTACACACAGTTTGCCAGATTGCATTAATGTTGCATCTTTTACTTCATCAGGTTGTTCCAAAGTGCTTCACAGCCAATGAAGTGCAGTCGTCTACATAATGCAGTGAAACAAAGTAGCCTATTTATGCATCACAATGTCTCACAGGTACAAACAAGACCAGATAATCCCTTTCGTTGGTGTTGGTTGAGTGGAGAATTGTGGCCCTTGTCCTTCTTCAAGTAGCACGCTAAAGTCTTTGTTTCCACTCGAGAGGGAAAATCCACTTGGGTAAGAACCTGGACTGAGCGACAACACCTCCAAGAGTGCAGCTTTCTCTCAATACTGTACTGATGCATGATTGTGAGCCTGAGTGAATGAAGTAGGGCTTAAATCCATGACGTTATACTCCAAAAGAGTGCAAACATTCAGTCAAATTTAACATTATACAACATTCCCTTATTATAGCCTTGTCCCAATGTCTAAATTATTTAGAAACATAGAATCCCTACAACGCAAAGAAGGCCATTTGGCCCATTGAGTCTGTACCGTCCACAATCCCACCCTGGCCCTATCCCACTTATATACCTGCTAACTGTATGATACGAAGAGGTAATTTACTATGGCCAATCAATCTAATCCTGTGAGAAATGCAGCTCACAGTCAAACAGTTTAGTCAAGTCAAGTTCTGAAGGAGCAAGATATTTTATTTAACGTTCTTGCAAGACCAGGTGTCCAATAAAATAGGCACACCTTACATCGATTTGCAGCACATTTTTATACTTTTTTACAAGCATTGTAATGGCTTGGCAATGTGTTGTTCTCCCCTAATTGGTGGTCCCTGTCCCATCTATGTGTTGTCATTCGAGGTGCCCCAAGTTTCCATCCCCTCTACTCCCCATCTAACAATGTCTCCTGTTATCACAAGAGTGCATTAGTAAACTCATCCATCTTATCCAACACTGTTACATGTCCAGTTCAGATTGGCGGTAATCAATCCTTTGCCAACTTAATCACTGCTGTCCCGACTATCTCAGTGACCTTTTTCCCCCTTTTATGCTTAGTTGTAGAAACAACACATCTTGCAGACCATTTGCTTTTTGTAACTTGGACCTCGTACATTCCTTCAAGATGTGGTGTATGCTTCACTGCACACCACACCTCTGGTGTTATTTCTACACCACAGGAAGTCTTTTTATTATCCCTAGCTATTGCTCTGTTAGCAGCAGCGAATCTTATGCCCCATGTTTGTGACCAAACTCACAGTTGTTTCCATAATGTGGGTTATCAATGCGCCTGGCTATATCCAGTCTACCTGACTTTAAGCTATTTCTCTATGGTGTACAGATATATGTGTTAACAGCATCTTTACCTGTTGCTCACAATCTGTATAGCTTTGGAGCGCGGGAGGAAACTGGAACACCCAGAAGAAACCATTACAGACACAGGGAGAATGTGAAAACACACAGATAGAGTGATCTGAGGCCGGAATTGAACATGGGCCCCTGGCACAGTGAGGCAGCGATGCTAACCACTCTGTAACCGTGTCGCCCCAAAGCTTAAATTTGTACGAATGGACACCAAAACAGGTTTTGGTACAGACGCCTGAGACACATTATTACCGATATAGCTCCATCCATTCCCAATCAAAAAAAAACAGCTTTTACGACAGATTTTTGATGGAGCTTTAATTAGTTCTCTTTCTGTTCCATATGTTCCGTGGTTCTACTGGGCTATATTCTCCTTCTGTTTTTCCACCCCCACCTTGCTTAACTGTTTATGTTGCAACCTAGACAAGAGTGAATCTTCCTTTGGAGATTCTGAGATGAAGGACAGGAGCTTCTGAGGGGCTGACAGACGCAAAAGCAACAAGAATGAAAACATCTGCCACACCCCTTACTAACCTTTCTTTACAGAAGTCCCCATATATGTTCAAATGTGTCACTGCATAGCTGCTTTCCCTATTTCCCACTTTCCCAAGACAGGCTGTCTCAGCGTTGTGCCATTTACTACACACACGACTTGTACACAACATTTGGATTAGGTTGTTGGAAAGGAAAGTTACCACAGCATGAGTCTGTCAGACTATCAGATCTATCCTGGAGGCAGCTGTCACATCAGGCAGTCAGCAATGCATACATATATCAAGCAAGTGACAACCCTTATGTTTGCATTGGGTAACACTTCCCCAGTCAAAACAAGGCATCATGTGGACAGGATGCACAGCTTTCACCCAAGGTAGGGTGTCCTCAAGTACAAAATGTTGCACATGGTACCACGGGGTGTCAAAGCTCACTGTATCAGTTTCCTGGCCAACAAAAGTTTGGCAGTGATTCAGTAATCAGGTGTTAAATGACCACAAACCAATGTTATACGCTTCTGTGGCTATTATCCAGAAAGCCATTCTGACGACTTAATTGTGCAGCTTTCTATAGTTTTCTTTTTTTTCCTTATTCTTTCCTTCAACATCCTGCTTAACCTCTCTCCGAATTGCCTTCTGTTACAGCCCTCACTACCTCTGTGTCCAGCTGACTATTTGTGAAGGATGTAAACATGAAGAGCATTAGAATATGTCACATTATCCCAGATTCTGGAATGATGACACAGCCTGCCTCAAACATAGAAGAGGAAGGTTAAAAGAGAGTTGCCGTTTAATTAATTTGTGCAAAGGCTGGTTTATAGTCAAGAAGGAGTTGGATATCTACCTGTGCAAAGTTATATTAAGGTATGATGTTATGTGAAATTTCCTAAACAATTAGGACTGGACAAATGGAGCAGAATGGGCATTCTAATCATAAGGCTTTAAAGTTTATTTATTGGTGTCAAAAGTAGGCTTACATTAACACTTCAATGAAGTTACTGTGAAAATCCCCTAGTTGTCACACTCTGGTGCCTGTTCGGGTACACTAAGGGAGAATTTAGCATGGCCTGTGCACCGAACCAGCACGTCTTTCAGATTGTGAGAGGAAACCGGAGTGTTCAGAGGAAAACCACGCAGACATGGGGAGAACGTGCAGACTCCGCACAATGACTCAAACTGGAAATCGAACCCAGGTCCCTGGCTCTGAGGCAGCGATGCTGACCACTGTGCCATCGTGCCACCCTACTTGTATGTTCCTTTGTGCCTGTGTGCAATTTTTCCCCTTCAGAATACTTACTTCTAATTCCTCTCCAACTTTTCTAAGTTAAGTCTTAATATCCCACTTCTTTGAATCTGTTTGTTTAAATACCAACCCACATCCGTTTCAAATGTCATGTTGCCAGCGTATTGGAGCTAATTTTGTTCAACCTTTCTCCCCGTAGACCCATTTCTTGCTCCAACCTGAATCTTAATCTCCCAGTAACCTGATAAAATCATCACCGGGTGTAAAGCTGAGAAATTAATTGAGAATGAGCATGTCAGTGGCTCAGAACCGGCAGCACTGTCTCTCTGGGAAGTCTCTGCTTTTTCTCTCCAGAACCCATTGTCATTCTGTGACACATCTGAACATGTTAACAGACCTGTAAGCGTTATCTGCCTGCTATGGAATTGACTCAATTGATTTAAATGTTAGGCTCATATGTTATACAGAGGATGAAACACACTGGACAATGGATAATCGTAACAGTGAAAAATGTAACTCATCATAATAGCAATGCACAGGACTTTATTAGGTCACTCTTCAAGTTTCTTGCTAGCTTCTATAAAGTAAAAATTAAAGTTCATTTATTAGTTACAAGTAAGGCTTGCATTAACACTGCGATGAAGTTATTGTGAAATTCTCCGAGTCACCAGCTACATTGCCTGTTCTGATCAATGCACCGAACCAGCACATCTTTCAGACTGTGGGAGGAAACCAAACGAAACCCACACAGACACGAGGAGAACGTGAAAACTCGACACATGCTGTGACCCAAGCCAGGAATCGAACCCAAGTCCCTGGCACTGTGAGGCAGTAGTGTGAACCACTGTGCCACCATGCCACAGCTGTCAGTGCTCCTCTTATTCAGGCTGCAGTTGCTGGTGAGCCCAGATTTAATAAATGACCCAGTTTTTTTGGCCGTTTAATGACAGAAAAACACTCAGCATTTGTCATCATCACTGCGAAATTGACAGCAATCTCTGATATCCCCACATCTGCAGTTCAACATGGAAATCCAGAAGATGCTGTCATGATTTCTCATGTCTCCATGGGGTGTTGTGACATTTTTCACCAACGGTAATCCTAGAAATCACTTGATTTGATGTAAACTTCCACTTGTTACACCTCTGTTGCAATCCTTCAAAAAACGATGTCTTGTTGAACGAGATAAGAACATAAGAACATAAGAAATAGGAGCAGGAGTAGGCCATCTGGCCCTTCGAGCCTGCCCCGCCATTCAATAAGATCATGGCTGATCTGTCGTGGCTCAGTTCCACTTTCCCGCCCTCTCCCCATAACCCTTAATCCCCTCTCTTATCAAAAACCCATCAACCCGCTTCTTAAAAATATTTAGCGAGGCAGCCTCCACCACTTCAACGGGCAGAGAATTCCAGAGATTCACCACCCTTTGAGTGAAGAAGTTCCTCCTCAACTCCGTTCTGAACCGCCCCCCCTTTATCTTGAGGCTGTGCCCCCTAGTCCTACTGTCTTTTTTGAGCGGGAAGAGTCTTTCCACCTCTATCCTATCCATCCCATTCATCATCTTATACGTCTCAATGAGATCTCCCCTCATTCTTCTAAACTCTAACAAGTACAAGCCTAGTTTATTCAGCCTCTCCTCATAGCTCAACCCCCTCAACTCCGGTATCAGCCTAGTAAACCTCCTCTGCACTCCCTCCAAGGCCAAAATATCCTTGCGCAGGTGCGGCGCCCAAAACTGCACACAGTACTCCAGCTGCGGCCTCACCAATGCCCTATACAGCTGCAGCAAGACCTCCCTACTTTTATATTCAATCCCCCTCGCTATGAAGGCCAGCATCCCATTCGCCTTCCTGACCACCTGCTGCACCTGCAGGCTGGGTTTTTGCGACTCATGCACAAGGACCCCGAGGTCCCTCTGCACCGTCGCCTGCTGCAGTTTTTCGCCACGTAAGTAATAGTCCTTCCTACCATTCTTCCTACCAAAGTGGACCACCTCACACTTGCCAACATTAAATTCCATTTGCCATTTCCTGGCCCATTCGCCCAGCCTATCTAGATCCTTCTGCAGACTCTCCACACCCTCCGCACAATTTGCCTTTCCCCCAATCTTGGTGTCATCAGCAAATTTCGACACCCTACACTCGGTTCCCTCCTCCAGATTTTTTTAAAGGTGGACTAAGTCATAATTACTGCTGAACAGCTTCTCTGGCCTTGAAAAACTGTTGTGGAATATCAAATTTCTCCATGATGATAAAACAAAATCCCACAGATTTTTAAAATAATAAACATTTTCAGCCACAGGCTGTACCACATGCAGGAGAATATCTATTACCCTGCCAGTACTCACAATTCCTTCCTTCTGTGGGCAGTGCTCAGTGTCACTGATACTTAATCCACCTCTTTTGTTATTTATGCTGTAATGGAAGTTCAGACACTGCATTGTGATGGGTTCCAACGGAGTGCTAATGGAGGGGATACACGGTGGTCAGTGATGACTGTCCCTTGATTCAAGTGTGATGTCTACTCAGCTTCCTGATTTTCTTTTTGAGTCTTCACATGATTTAACGCTGTTTCTTGATCCCCAGATCTTTGAGTACATGGGAGAGGATATCCCCATGGATTTGCTTTCTTTCCTTCTCTGCCACTGCTCTGCTTCATCATGAAGACATTGTGACTCAAAGCTTGTTGGACACATTGGCCAGAATTCTACCACCCTGCCCGCCATGGGAATCGGAGCGGGTGAGGGGCGGACAATGGGAAGGTCATTTGACCTTAGGTGGGATACGAAGGTTTCCGGACGAGCGAGGCTGTAAAATCCCATCCATTGTCTCCATTTTGAATGATTGTTAGTAATCCTTAATAATTCTGCTGCACTTCAAGGAAACCTTCAGGTCGTCTCCAAAAGCTTTTACTCATTCTCCCCTGAAACACTAACTTTTTGAGACTTGAGTAAACGTGCTCTGGAAAGGGAGACGTTCTTTGGCTGTATGGACACAATGTCCAGTTCTATTGAAGTTGATTTTTCAGGAACTTTGTCCGAATGTTTGTGGAGCTGTCTTCAAGAAGGATATGAGAATTTGCTCAACCATTCTTCCATGAAACTGAAGGATGTGACAGGGGTATTGCTGACAGGATATTCTAGTGCTCTTATATGTTGCTGGTACACAGCACAGCTCTCGCTACAATACAGGAGTGTGGTGATGAAACTGCTCTGTACACTAGGGCTTTCGTTGGCTTGCAAAATTCTTAATTGGTCAAATACTCGCAGCTGTCATCTGTAGAAGGCTGAGTTGGCGTAATAGATCGAATGTTCTGATCTTCTCATTGAGTGTGGCCTTCTGAGAAAAATGGCTGGCAAGGCATTAGAAGTGCTCGACATATTCCAGAGCCTCTCCTTCAATATATGTGGGAGGTGATAGGCTGATATGTGAGTTTTCGTTTGGCAATTTTCAAAAACCTGGATGCAAAATTGAAGAGATCAGGTTTGCAGATCTACTGCAGAGTTGTCAACTAAACTGCAGCTGTTAGCAAACTGTTGATTCTATACGTCTATGGTGGTCAGTTCAGCTTTGGCACGGAGGCAACTGAGGTTCAAAAACTTTCCATCTGGATGGTATTTGATACCAACACCAGCAGGTATCTTTAATAAAGCTATTAACCACTGTCAGGTAGATTGTAAATAGCATGAGGGCTTAGTGAACACTGAAGAAAAGTATTCATTCAACGCCTCATCTATCTCTCTGACTCCATGCACAAGTTCCTACTACTATCCTTGACTGGCCCTAACCTCACCCTGGTCATTCTTTTATTTCTCACATAAGACCTTTGTCAGGCCTCATTTGGAGTACTGTGCGCAGTTCTGGTCGCCTCACTATAGGAAAGACGTAGAAGCTATTGAAAGGGTACAGAGGAGATTTACAAGGATGTTGCCTGGACTGGGAGGCATGCCTTATGAAGATAGGTTGAGGGAGCTGGGACTCTTCTCCCTGGAGAGACGAAGGTTGAGAGGCGACCTGATAGAGGTTTATAAAATGTTGAGAGGAATAGATAGGGTGGATTCTCAGAGGCTATTTCCCCGGGTTGAAATGGTCGCTACGAGAGGACACAGATTTAAGGTGCGGGGAGGAAAGTACAGAAGTGATGTTAGGGGTAAGTTTTTCAATCAGAGGGTGGTGAGTGAGTGGAATCGGCTGCCGTCAGTGGTGGTGGAGGCGAACTCGCTGGGGTCTTTTAAAAGACTTCTGGATGAGTATATGGGGTTTTATGGGATTGGGGGTTATAAATAGGTGTTGATTTGATCGGCGCAACTCGTGGGCCGAAGGGCCTGTTTGTGCTGTAGTGTTCTATGTTCTATGTTCTATAAGAGATAAGAGCTTTTGGGGTTTTCTTTTATCCGACCCCAAGGGCTTCTTATGTTCCCTTCTAGCTCGCCTAAGCCCTTTCTTTAACTCATTCCTAGCTACCTTGTAACCCTCAAGCGACCCAACTGAACCTTGTTTTTTCATCTTTACATACGTTTCCTTTTCCCTCTTGACAAGACATTCAACCTCCTTTGTGAATGATGGTTCCCTCACTCAGCCATTTCCTCCCTGCCTGCCAGGGACATACCTATCAAGGACACGCAGTGTTTGTTCCTTGAAAAAGCTCCACTTTTTGTTTGTGCCCACCTTTTGCTCCCTAATTCTTGCCTAAACGCATCATAATTACCCCTGCCCCAATTATAAACCTTGCCCTGTCGTGTGACCCTATCCCTCTCCGTTGCAATAATGAAGGACACCGAATAGTGGTCACTATCTCCGAAGTGCTCTCCCACAAACAAATCTAACACTTGGCCCGGTTCATTCTCCAGTTCTAAGTCCAATGTGGCCCCACATCTTGTCGGCTTATCCACATATTGTGTCAGGAAACTATCCTGCACGCACTGTACAAAAAGTGTCCCATCCGAACTATTCGACCCATAAAGGTTCCAATCAATATTTGGAAAGTTAAAGTCACCCATGATAACTCCCCTGTGACCTCCACACCTATCCATAATCTGCTTTGCCATTTCCTCCACATCTCTATTACTATTTGGGGGCCTATAGAAAACTCTTAACAACGTGATCGATCCTTTCCTATTTCCAACTTCAGCCCATAGTACCTCAGTAGGCAGATCGCCCTCGAAATGCCTTTCAGCAGCTGTTAAACTATCCTTGATTAACAATGCTACTCCTCTGCCTCTTTCACCGCCTTCCCTACTCTTACTGAAACATCTATGCCCCGGAACTGCCAACACCCATTCCTGTCCCTGTTCTAACCATGTCTCCTTAATGGCCACAACATCATAGTCCCAAGTACCAATCCATGCTCCAAGTTCACCGACCTTATTCCTGATGCTCCTTGCATTGAAGTAGATACACTTCAACCCACCGTCCTGTCTGCTTGTACATTCCTGCGACCCTGGTACCTTCCTCAGCACCTCGCGACCCTCAACACTGGCTTTTGGACTTCATCTCATTTTCCCATCCCCCTGACAAATTAGTTTAAATCTCCCCCGCTGAAGAGCAGACGCAAATTTCCCTCCCAGGATATCAGTGCCCCTCTGGTTCAGGTGCAAACCATCCTGTTTGTACAGGTCCCACCTTCCCCAGAACATGCTCCAATTGTCAGCGGGTACAATTTTGTCTTTTAAAAAATGTTTTGACAGTTACATGAGTAAGTTGAGGGATATGGGCCAAAAGTGGGCAATTGGGACAGTTTAGTTATTAAAAAAATGGGCGGAATGGACAAGTGGGGCCAAAGGGCCAGTTTCCATGCTGTAAACCTCTACGACTGTATAACCCAGTGGTGTCCCTGCTTCTTGTCATGGCTCCTTGAATGATCTGACCTTAATCTCCTGTGGTTGAGAATAAAGTGAAATAGCTTTTCAGTATTCCGCTGAGGATTTTGCTAATCTTGCACTGAAGTTATAACGGGAGATCAGGGACCTGATTGAGACACTCCACGCTGGTATCTCACTCACTTCAATAAATTCAGCTGCCACCTCTATCACTTTCTTAAAGTTCCTAACTTTACATCAAGTAAATCAAATCGGCTGACCTTAACTGCCTTTCTGCTGAAATCACATTTCTTCAGGATTGAAGGCTCACCCTCCATAATGGCTGTTTGTTGCTTCTTCTGATTGATGCTGAATCAGTTTGTCTACCCAGACCCTATTCAGACCAGTAACCTTCCAAACATTTTCCTTACTACCAATCTGAATACCTACAATGCATCAGCGCCCTTATTGCTGCCTCCTGTACCATTGCCTCACACTTTCTCTTTGTAGCAATTACCTGAGCTAATTTTCCCTTGTGCAGCATAGAATCATCCTTTGGTTTTACTTATCCGATTCATTAAGATCAATTAATACATCTTTTTGAAGACCACTAGCAGTTCACGGTTTTTTACTTGCAGAATTCAAATTTGTCGATTGTCGTGAAGGATTTGAACTCATGCACAATGTGTTGGTAGTCCACTTAATTAACCACTGTTCTATGTTATGTAATGTACGGAATCCACTAACATAGCCTTTGTACAATGTTACTTATGGTATAGAATCCATTAACATAACCACTGCGCAATGTTACTGAATGTATGGAATTTGGGCGGAAGAAACCAAGAATAGGGACACGATTCTCCCAGCCAGTGGGAGTTACTGCTGTTTTCACGCAAATTAGGGACTTAGAATATTTTTGAGACAATCCCAGCTGAAGCGTTTTAATATTTATAGAAGGGAGGATTTTGGCATATTCAGTGTAATCTGCCTTTAAACCCACCAGTAGTGGTGGAAAGGGCAAATGTATTGTTGAAAGGATAATGTATTGTAAATTCCAAGAAATGATAATTAAAAACAGAAATTGCTGGAAATATATAATGCTGATGAGGTCAGGCAGCATCTGTGGAGAGAAAAACAGAGTTAACATTTTCAGTCAAAAACTTTTTCTCTCAGAGGTATATTTGGTACCCTTTCACTTTGATAACATGTATATAGTTTATCTCAATATTTACAATGTTCTTTTGCAAGCTAGCAGTATGTCACACTCACTTTAAAGTAAAGAGACATTAAGGATGGAACATTGTGTTCTCTGCTGTGATCTAAAACAAAATTAATTCTGCACAGCAGACTAACAATCCAGGAACGCAGGGCACTGCAAGCAAATGACTTTGTGTAATGCTACTGGCATGGGGGGGTCAGCGTAATCAAGACATCTTGTTGATTGAATTTGATTTGTGGATAAGTTTGGATTGACCCTAATAACAACAGGATATGCTCTAAGTACTTTTCAGGCCAATCAGTATTCACTGATAGAGAAACAGAGTTAATGGGTAGATTGTTGGATTCACATTGGAGCCCTGACTGGAGATGGAAAGATCCAAAAATTGGCATTGGAGAGTGACGTGCCAGACTGCCAGTATATCCCAATCTCTGATCTGTTTTTGTTCCAGACAGAGCACGGTAGTGGTTTGGGAAGGGGGGCAGTGTTGCAGTGGGAGTTGTGTGATGGTGCGGGGCAGTGAAGATTACCCACCCTCAAAATCAATCAGCTCGGCCAGTTCAATAGCCCATTAAAGAGTGGCCAACTGGAATTGTTGGCACATGGGCCTCCCAATGAGTTGAAACATGGCCAAGGATTTGCACTGGCCTTCCAGCTGCAGACCAGGATGGGGCAGCATCCATTCCACGAGGTCCACACTTGCCATGTTTCTTTAACCACAGCTATGGCTGCTGACTATCCAGTGGAGAGAAGCCTCTCCACAATAATAGCCTGCCAACCGTGGCCAATTTGAATTGAAAATGCCTTTCCTTTTCTTCTGGAGGCACCTCCGTTCTTTATTGCTGCTATCCCTAGTGGCAAGAAAGGATTCGCAATCACAATACCTAAAATCAGTGAACAAAGACAAATATTATCACATTATTTAGATTTTGAAATTATCTAACACTTTGGAATTTAATACTGAATCACTTGCATTGGGAGCTGCCATTCTCAACTTGAAATTATACATTGCAGCTTTCTCTGAGTCAACTCGGAGTGTTTATGACCTTGTATAATGGCCATGGTATTGCAAATGCAGTGATAGCTTATGATTTGTCAAACAAGCTTTTGAGCTTGGGGATCATGCCAAACTCAGGGCTTCTAATACTGGAGCTAAATTTATGAATATTCTAAGTCCCAGCCAAACTGAATTGTGTGTAAATGTGTTGGACAATTAAAATTCTGGTAGCATTGCTTCCTTTCAAAACTCTGCGTTGGCTGCATTCAATCTTGTTGTCAAAAAGCGACTTATTTTCTTTGCCATTATTCTTCCTTCCCTTTCTCAAGGTACTCACAACCTTCCTGGGGTATGGCATATAAGCCATGCCAGTGAATGCTAATTGCATACTCAATAATGAGAGCATCAAAATTGAACCCAATCGTAAAGGTACAAGTTAAAGTCTGTCATTTGTTTTTTTTTAAGTTGTCCTTTGTTGGTTATTCTGAAAAGGAGTTTAAACATTTTGCATTTAGGATTGTGCCAATTCAGCCCCAACACCTAATTATCTGACAGCATATTCCAGCGACGCAACAACGGGATCGCCTTTCAATAAGAGTTGGACACAAGTGGGCACAAATCTTAATGAACGGAAGCAGGAATTGTGATCTGTGTTTAACTCACGGGGCAGAATTCTCCCCCAAAGATTCAAAGTGTCAAATTTGCATGAAAACTAGAGTAATTCATGCTGGTTTTTTTCAGTGGGAGTTCAGAGAAAAATCTACCACATTCTGTGCACTGTAGCAGTCGCCTGCATGAGTATAATTAAATTTCACAGGGCAGGGTCTATCCGCGCTGGAAAGGCTGAAATCAGCACCCTGAGCAGGGTGCTGCGCATGCACCGATCTGCCAGATTGACGCATGCTCAGTGACTCTGCACTGGCAGCCTCCCGATCGCTGGCCTGCCCTGCAACCTTCACATTGAGGGCGAGATTCTCCTGTCTCGGCTGCGGGAGGACTCGTGGCAAGTGAGAATGGGAAATCCGGCTTTCTAGCCGAAACCTCATTCACTTTCAGCAGCGTTGGAAATTCCCAGTTGTGAACGAGGGGGGAAAATTTTAGCCGGATGGTCTTGTCGGAACCGATCAATGTGCAAACTTGGACAGGTTATACTGAGTTTTCTCGGGTACTTATGCCAATTTATTTAGGGTTGTTCCTAGCAATCACAGAGCCTGTTTAAGCATGCAGACTTTTATCAGAATACTCCCTAAACCCCAGTAAGCTGGCAGTGTGACTCAGTTGGTTGTGGGGGGGCGGGGGGGTGAGGAGGGGAGTGGAGGGGTGTGGTGCATCCAGAACTAAAGGTGCATTAAAAGAAACATTTAAAATGAATAACTCTACTTATCTGTAATTGAGCTGATGGTAGAACTCAAAACTGTGTCTTCAGCTCACAAACTGAAAGGAGCAATGGCTTTGCTGAAATTCTGTCGCAATATTACAAAGAACAAAGAACAAAGAACAACACAGCACGGGAAACAGGCCATTCGGCCCAACGAGCCCGCACCGCCATCTTAACATTGTGCTTTTCCTCTTTGACCCTTGACCTTTGTCTATGCTTATGGCACCCACATTGGAAACCAGATTGAGGGGAGAATAATTTAGGGACAATTTGTTACACCAATCAGCCTAAGAGCACATCTTTGGGGTGTGGGAGGAAACCGGAGCACCTGGAGAAAACTCACACAACCACGGGGACAATGTGCAAACTCCCACAGACACCGGCCCAAATCCATGTATCTGCACAGCAAACAGTGATAGTCACTGAGCTGTCGTGGTGCCCATCTGCTGGTCCAGTTTAAATGTACACAAACGACGCGAAGTACCAGGCTACTCTCGAAACATCCAAGAGCAGCCCACGCACGACCCAGCGCGTGTATGCCCCTCTTTAGACAACAAGGTGGACCAAAGCACCTGTGGAGTAAAAGCAAAAAGCATCAACACACGTAACAGTTGATTTCCAGGAACATCCCGAGGCTCTGATCCTTATTTAAAACAGTCTCCTATATCCCTCCATCCCTATTTTGCTCATGTGTCTCTCTAAGTACACCTTAAACAAGTCCAGAATGCCTGCCTCCACCACCTTGCTTGGCGGTGCATTCCATACCCCCACAACCCTCTGTGTGAAAAACCTCCCTCTAGCATCCAAATTATACCTCGCCCCACCTACCCCCCCAACCCTAAGCCCGTGGCCCCTCGTGACATTTGGCCTCTCCCCTCGTCCCATCATTGGACCCATGCAACAGCCTGAAAGAGCAGGTTTCCACTGCAGCCGCAACATAGTTTTAAATGTCGTCAGCAGCGCACATCCTTGCTTCATGGGATCCACACCAATAAGCCATGCAGACTGACTCGCTGGATTTTGCTATGCTTTTGTCACTGAGTACAGCCTGACCTCTGCATTTCAGCCCTTGAATGTATTGGGTTCAAGTCTGTGCTTTGCAGCCTTACGTTTAAAACCATACTATTCTGTGATGCTCATGTGCCTTCAAGAAATGTATTTTTTAAAATATTTTCTGCAGTTTATAAGCAAGCCTTTTGGTTTCATTGTGATAATGGCTGTCTGTTTAGAAGTTTTTTTATTGCTGCTTCAATGGTTTAAATGGGGCTTTCTTTATTTTTACTCTGGGCCCCATGCAGAGTCTGGGATTTTATCACCTTTTGGATTGTTCGGGGGAAGATTGATTGACAAATCAAAGTCAGCTGGTTCCTCCACAGAAAAATCCAAAGATTCACTTTCAGTTTTGATTCAGAGTCAGAAGCTGTCCTGGTTGTCAAGTTGCAGGCAGGTTCTCTCTCTCTCTCTCTCTCTCTGCCTGGGATTATAGATTCTGCTGGCTAGTAGGTCTTTTTGCCTTCCTGGAATGAAATTTCGGCCTCTTGCAGTGGTTCACTGGCTACAAGGTAGGGACCAGCAATGGCATTATCTTCATCTTGAGGGCTGTTGGAATTTACAAGGCTGGAAAGTTGGAGTTTCATTTCTCCAACCAAAGGACTAAATTCCCGCATCACATGAGCATTCGTATTTTCTGTGCTAAACGTATGGAAAGGGTACATTTTGAGGGGATTTTGTCGTTGGAACATTTCATATATTTGTCAAGGGTTATTCAACATCATGTTATTTTCCTTGTTTGTAATTGGTAAAAGCTATTGCTGTACATTAACTGTATTCTTAAATAAACTTTGTTTGATTAAAAACTTCCGAGAGGTTCATTTGAATCATACCTGAAGTGAAATACCTCATGTTTACCCTAGCCAAATTCAAATTGCAAAACATACAATCCAGGCAGACTTTGGAGTTTCTGACCTGAATTATAACAGTTCCATGACCATGGGTTTCCTTTAGTCTTTTACTGTTATTTATAACTGTAAGAAGTTGAGGAAAACTGTTGCTGATACCTTTGTATACAAAAGGTGACTCACAGGCTTGTCAATCAAACCTCACTTTCTCTCTCTTTCTCTCTCTCAAAAGTACAATCTCTGTCGACATTGCAAGCTTTTGCTCACTTTATCCTCAGATTTGTGTTGTTCAAATCTTTGGCCGGGTCACCAATGCCAATAAGAACCCCACTAATGTTAAATGCAAGGGTATCCCATAACTCAGAAGGATAACATGGAACGCCAGTTCTGAGTAGTGTATATTTTCAATTTGGTGCAATGTGAGAAAAGCTACACAAACCAGGGAGGAACAGGAGAGTCCTGTTGTGATCATTTAATAAAGAATATTTGTTAATTCAAAAGAAAACACATGACAAGGAAGACAAAAATACACTACAACAGTACCTTTATCTCGAATAATGGTTATATCCAACTATCTTGTGTTCTGAACTCTGAGAAATGCCACTATTCCCAAACAATATCCAATATTTCAGAACTCGGTGAGCGAAATCCAGCAGATAGTTACCACACCATCGGTTATTTTCCAGGTTCGGGAAAGCCGTCTTCAGTTTCGGTGTAGAAATTCTTCTCTCTTAGAGTTTTGATTTTAAATAGCAGCCTTTCAATGACAGCTTGTCTTCAGAAGAGATGGATTTCCACAGCTGGATGTGTCTCCGATGGTAGCTGTTTCTCTGCCCTCTTCACTTATCTCATTATGGATAGACAATTTTTTTCTCTTTGATTTTACCCACCCTGTGGACCAGTCTTTCAGCAAAGAGGTGTAAATTATTTCCTCTCTATCCACTTTGAGGTCACCTCTTCTGTACATTGTTGGACACAATGTTAAGATGGCGGCGTGGGCTCGTTGGGCTGAAGGGCCTGTTTCCCGTGCTGTGTTGTTCTTTGTTCTTTATACACTTTTGTTTTTCCCCAGTCACCGAGGTAAAGCCTTGTTTTGCATCTGCTGCACTAATTTTGCATATCAAAAACAGCCCTTGAGACATTTTGACTTACCGGTTCATCTTTTATCCGAATTTCAAATTTTATTTTATTCCAATTTCATTTTTTAGTCTTGATTTTCCTCAATTATTAGCAGCAGACTCAGTTGCAATGAAATGGTGCAGAAAGCATATGCACTAAAAATGATGACGCCACATTAGCATCAGCATGACTTTTAGTTATTTGAATATACAAACAATGGTTACATCATTGCTTCTTGGCTTTTTGGCTCAGATCAAGTGTAGTATTGATCTGCTGCACTTGGTTGATGTCATTAGGTCACATTTCAGCTTTATTTGAAGCAATTTTTAAACACAGTAAAAAATCTGACAACACCAGGTTTTAGTCCAACAGACAGTGACCCAAGGCTGGAATTGAACCTGGGTCCCCGGTGCTCAGACAGAGTCCTCAGGTAGAGCTCTGTCTGAGGCCAGAACTCTCCATTCACCTGACGAAGGGACTAACCCCGAAAGCTTGTGAGTCTATTATCAAATAAATCGGTTGGACTAAAACCTGGTGTTGTCAGACTTTTTACTGTGTTTACGCCAGTCCAACGCCGGCATACCCACATCATGGCAATTTTTAAAAGCAGCATCTCAATCTTTTGGCTAAGATGCAAATTAGATCAAGCCTTGGAGGAGGAGCTGCACCTACTCCAATCAGCTTGGATCATGTAGATCAAGCCCGAGACAGGAGGCGAGAGCCCTGTCTTGTCAGCTTGGGTTGGGAATGTCCCAACTTGTTGAGACTCTGAATTGGACTTGATTTGGTTGAACTGGATTTAAAAAAATTGGCTAATATCAGGGGGCAAAGATTTAAAGTGCGAGGGGCAAGGTTTAAAAGTGATGCACGAGGCAAATATTTTACACAGAGGGTGGTGAGTGCCTGGAACCCGCTGCTGGGGGAGATGGTGGAACCACATACAATAGTGACTTTTAAGGGGCATCTGGACAAATACATGAATGGGATGGGAATAGGATTTGGTCTCTGGAAGGGTCGGGGGCTTTAGTTCAGTCAGGCAGCATGGTTGGTGAAGACTTGGAGGGCCCATTCCTGTGCTGTAATTTTCTTTGTTCTTCTATCAAGCATCAGATCAAGCCCAAGATGGGGTTCAATGCCTTATCCTGTCAGTTTGGACCTCTTTTTATATGGATGGCACTGTGGTTAGCACTGCTGCCTCACAGCACCGGGGACCCAGGTTCAATTCCAGCCTTGGGTCGCTGTCTGTGTGGAGTTTGCGTGTGCTCTCCGTGTCTGCATGGGTTGCCTCCAGGTGCTCTGGTTTCCTTAGGTTGATTGGCCATGGTAAAATGCCCGTTAGTGTTAGGGGGCTAGCAGGGTAAATACATGGGTTTATGGGGATAGGGCCTGGGTGGGATCAGTGAAGGCTTGATGGCCTGAATGGCCTCCTTCTGCACTGTAGGAAGTCTACGATTCGATGATAAATACCACATTTGACTATTTATGACAGATCTGGCAGCAATTATCCTGCTTGTCACAAGTTGTTTTTATTGTAATTCTCTTGAGAACAAACGTTTAATGAGAGAAGTAATTACTCTGGAAGAGACTGATTGACACCATGCAGACAAAAGTAGGAAAGACATCTGTATTAGTGCACCACTGAGACAAAAGATTGATTTCCATGACATTTAATAGAAAGCTTAACAGTATTCCTGTATAAATCCTCCTGAAGGGCCGGTGCACAGAGGACAAACCTGACCTTGAAGTGATGGATCTGGATTGCTTTCTTTCACAGAAAAAGACTTTTAAAAACATACGATTAAAGAAACCTTCTTTTGGTTCTGTAGAAATGTTAAACTCACCTCTTTGACTGAGCTTTAAGCCACCTGCCTGAGAACGTGATGGGTGGCACGGTGTTTAGAACTGCTGCCTCACAGCGCCAGGGATCCAGGTTCGATTCCAGCCTTGGGTCACTGTCTGTGCGGAGTCTGCACATTCTCCCCGTGTCTGCATGGATTTCCTCCGGGTGCTCCGGTTTCCTCCCACAGTCCAAAAGACGGGGTGGTTAGACTCATTGGCCGTGCTAAATCCTCCGTCAGTGGATCCAAATAGGACTTGGAGTGTGGCGACTATGGGATTTTAACCGAACTTCATTGCAGTGTTAATGTATGCCTACTTGTGATATTAATAAGTAAATTGTGATTTGAAGAATGATGTGGACTTGAAACGTTAACTCTGTTTTTCTCTCTGCATAAATGCTGCCAGACCTGCAGAGCTTATCCGGCATCTTCAGTATTTATTTTAAATTTCCAGGATCTGCAGTATTTTGTGTTCATTCAAATATTTCCTTCTTTCGATGCTTTCTTTGCATTTTCTTGAGATGTTTTCTGATGTAAAATGTGCTATACAAATGCGAGTCATCGTTATTGAATATTTAACTTTCCTTCACAACATGGGAAATGTTTAGAAAATAATATTGACTTATATGAAAGAAAACTTTTGGACGCTGAACAAGTTTTTCGCCATTCAACCAGCGAACAGAAATAATCCGCTTTCCATTCCCCGTACTACTCCATCAATTTGTCTCATGAACATTCATTAATAATTTAAAGAAAAACACACAGCAGAAGCGAGGACAATGCAATCAATTTTAAACAAAAAACAAACCAAAACAAGCATTACTCATCAATTGGTGACTGGAAACCTAACTCAGAGCAGTAGATTGTGAGGTGACTGCAGGTATGGAAAAAACCTATCCTTAATGACATAACTTGTTTGGCCTGAGTGGACCTACGCCATTGTACAAATGTTGTGAATTTATCAGCATACTTTTTATAGAATCATGGAATCATACAGTGCAGAAAAGGTCCTTAGGCTCATCAAATCTGCACCAACTTTTAAAAAAAAGTCCTGAGCAATTTGTACCTTGTTGGACCACTGATTCAATTTCTCAAAGAGTTTGCATTTACAATTCCTGAGAATTCTTTTTTTTTAAGTTTGTTTATTAGTGTAGCAAGCAATGAAGTTACTGCAAAAATCCCTGAGTCGTCACACTCCAGCACCTGTTCGGGTACACGATGGGAGAATTTAGCATGGCCAGTGCGCCTAACCAGCACGTCTTTCGGATTGTGGGAGGAAACCCACGCAGACATGAGGAGAACGTGCAAACCCCGCAAAGACAGTTACCCAAACCGGGAATCGAACCCGAGTTCCTGGTGCTGTGAGGCAGCAGTCCCAAGCCCTGTGCCACTCAAATTTCAAATTAATTCAGTGGATACTACTATTTTCTTAGGAGACAAAGGAAATTTGGCATGTCTGCTGCAATTCTCACCAACTTCTGAAGATGCACCATAAAAAGAAGCATTCTTTCTGGTTGTATCACAGCTTGGTATGGCTTCTGCTCTGTCCAAGACCACAAGAAACTACAATGGGTCCTGAATGAACCCAGTCCATCATGCAAACCCACCTCCCATGTGTTGACTCTGCCGACACTTCCCGTTGCCTCAGAAAAGCAGCCAGCATAATTAAGGACCCCATGTACCCCAGGCATACTCTCTTCCATCTTGTTCCATCGGGAAAAAGATACAAAAGTCTGAGACCACATACCAACTGACTCAAAAACTGCTTCTTCCCTGCTGCCATCAGACTTTTGAATGGACCTACCTCGCATTAAGTTGATCTTTCTCTGCAACTTAGTGAAGATTGTAACATTGCATGCTGTACTCTCTCGCTTCCTTTTTTATGAATGGTATGCTTTAACTGTATAGCACCCAAGAAATAGTATTTTTCATTGAACACTAGTATATGTGACAATAATAAATCAAATCAAATCAAGAACATTGCTACTGTACCTTATTGGAAACACAAAATAGAAATTGACAAGAGACAGGGAGTGCCAGGCCATGGGGATCTTACTGGGGGCCTTCCTGGTCTGGAGGAAGCACTGAGGCCTGGTGAAGTGACATCAGCTGCTGAATGAGAGATGGGAGAGGAGGGCCCTGAGTTGGAAACTCCATTAACCCAGGAGCTTCAGAAAGCATAATTTCTACATTCACGTGACCCAAGGCGCCAATTGGCCCCCCCACTCAGATATGCACTCAGCCCTCTCCCCACTCAGACTCACCAACTTAGCTCCCTTCCTCATTCAGAACACCACTCAGCTCCCCTCCCCACTCAAACCCTGATCAGGCCCTGTGCCTTGGCAGTGTGGTGGCACTGACAGCCTGGACTGGCACTTAGAACCCTGAGAGTGGTCAAGAAAGTAGGTCCAGTGGGCACTCTGTTGCTGCCAGGCTGCAGAGCGAGGGTCCCCCAAGAGTCCTGGGAGTTGGCTGGCTCTGGTTGAAGGTAAGGGGTTGACCTTGTCACATGAGGAAGCTACACCTTACCAAGGAGTTCATTACAGAGATCTGTGGCCTGGTAGAAGGAAGATTCAGATCTCTCAGCAGAGCCAGGTTTTATTGCTTGTGCAAGTCGAGGTCACAGTGTCACTTAATGTTCATGCGACTGAAGCCTTCCAGGCTGTAAGACATGATATTATTCAGATATCCCAAACCCCTGTACATTTCCACATAGTGGAGGTATCCGCTGCTCTCTACCCCCCGAAGAATGACAATATGGCATTCCCATTTGTCAGAGGGCCAAAGGCAGGGAGCAATAGGATTGAACAGGACTGTGGGATTTCAATGCTTCAGGGAGTCATACAGCATGGATATGTGGCTCTATGACCCCCCACCCCCTCCCTGAAACTCAGAGATATTCAGCCCCAGGATGGGATTCTATTATCTTGGTGTGCGCATCCGATAATAACTCCCAAAACTTTACCCTGTAGTAACTCCCAAAACTTTACCCTGTAGTAACTCCCAAAACTTTACCCTATAATAACCCCCAAAACTTTACCCTATAATAACTCCCAAAATTTTACCCTCCAATAACCCCCAAAACTTTACCCAAAAATAACTCCCAAAATTTACCCTCTAATAACCCCCAAAACTTTACCCTACAACTCCCAAAACTTTACCCGATAATAACTTCCAAAACTTTACCCAAGAACTCCCAAAACTTTATCCTATAATAACTCCCAAAACTGTTGATATTCCTGAATCTGACTGCACCAGGACACCAGAAGCATATTACAATTGACATGATCAGAAACCACCTGGATTTAAGGATTCAGGCTAACAGCATTGTCTGAAAACTTTCCTTCATTCTTGGGAAGCATTAAGCTGTCTATCATCGAGATGGAAGGCAGCACAGGTTGCAAAATCAACTCCATGTTGCTATAATCAGATAATTTACCTGCCTTCTCATTACATCGAGACTCCAGCACGGAAACATTGTAAAATTGCCACTTATCACAAAAAACTTCCACTTGTAGCTCTGTTAGAAAAACCACTGTTAACAAGAGATGAGTAGGAATGATTACTTGTAAACAGAATATAGTACCATTGGGGAAAACATCTGTACAGGGAATAGACTCCTTTCAAAATAAAACAACTAGATTGGCCATTAATCACGAGTGTTACAGAAGTGACTGCAGAATACAAACTACAAATATAAATTGCAGACATCCATCTTGAGCCTGTAAAATTAACTATTCATTCCATAAAAGGTGAAGCCAGAGAGTGGATGTTGCATGCATGGTTAGGAGGATCTAATGATGAAAGTAATGACTGGAGAATTGAACAGGAAAAAAATCTGCTTCGTGAACAAAGTGCTCAGTCTGGAATGTAGTGCATGTGGATATTTGGTACTGAGTGGGAAGGTGCTGTTTTTTATCCTTTCAGTTTATGGACGCACCCCACAAGGTGCGCTGCAGGATCCCGCAGAAATTCCAATGCAATGACTCTGTGGGAATTGCCTGGAAAATGTTAACTTCCAATGGACAATTCCCCTATTCCCCAGGACCCTCCGAAAGTGTCTCAAGTCTGGATTTTCTCCATCATCGCAAAAATCGTGGATGAGCTCGGAAATTGGAAGTTCCGCCCCTGAAAACAAAACCTCTTATTTTCACAGGGGCGGGAATGCAGTCTGGTCAGAGTTCACACATGTATGGTTTACAGAGGCAGCTGGCCATTTCAATCATAGGATTCCTGCGCTGAAGTGAAATTTTGATCGGCCAGCAGCACGATATCCAAAGTGTGCAGGTTAGACCCAGTAAGAGCACTTCTGAGCTTTACAGGTTCATTTGGGCATCCATTGTACCCCTTCGCAGAGAGATGAAACCTCTTTGGATCTGATCCCAGGACATTTTTTATGGGAGTCAGGTGACCTTTGGGGGGGAGGGTTCAACTGTCTTTGGAAGACTTAAAAGTAGGCATGAATGTGGGTAAAAAGTGCATAAATGCATTACTGTCAAGCTTCTTTGAGATGTCAGCAGAATCTATCAAAATCAACTGTTGAAACTCTCAGAAGCATCTGTCACAGGGAACTATCAAGGCATTTTAAAGTTCAACCCTTTAAATTTTTGAACAAAGCATCACAAATATTTGAAAAAATAGATAGAATTTTCCTGAATCAGGACAAAGTGCCCAAGGCAATGGGAAAACTGGGAATATCTGTCAGGTAGGGTTCACCCACCTGAAATGTACAAATTAATGCATCTTGGCAAACTCTACCGGCCAGTCCCGTGGTTCAGGGTTCAGGGAGGCTTTTAAAGGATGTCCGACCTGCATGTTCAGAGACAGGGCTTCTCCTCCGATAACTGAAATGGTCACCGCCCTTGCTTACCAGGAAACCACTACCAAGCCCTTACTAAAGAGGGGCTTTCTCCCAAATAACGGGCCAACCCCATACCACGCAGGCATGAGGGTGATCCGGCACCCCAATCAACTGCCCACTCAGGCCTCTTCCCTCTCCGACTCACTAATTTACCCCCCTTCCCCACGTAGTGCCTCACTCAGCTCCTCTCACCACTCCGACCCTCATCAGGCCCCGCGCCTCGGCATTGCGGTGGCACTGATACCCTAGAATGGTGCTTTGAACCCTGAGAGTGGTCAAGGCGGTAGGCCCAGTGGGCATCCTGCTACTGCCAGGCTGCGGAGCAAGGACCTCCCAAGGGTCCTGGGGTGTTGGCTGGGCTCTGATTGGGGACAAGGGGATGACTTTGCCACTGTCCCTGAGGATGAGGATTTCATACTTTCTAGCTGTGGCAGGCCAGAAGATCACCATTGGAGAGGTGGGTGAATAGTGGAGAGCTGGTTGCTGCCCATCGCCATCTGACATTCACATGTACCTGAGAGGCCATTGTCTCGATCTGTTTCTGTCGGTGGATGTCTAGTGGTTCGCTACTGCACGAGGGACATGTCCTGATACGTCTGTGTCTACGTGTGCATATCCTTGCTTCCAAACAAGCCTCGGCATTGATATCCTCAGTCAGAACTCTCCTCCCTTCGCCCCAGTGTCCAGCGCACTCCATGTTCCATCACTCAGTTTTTGTGCTCAGGACCTGAGCCCACCTTGTAACCGGCAACATTTTAACACAAGTATAAAGTTCAGACATGTTGAAAAAGCATGCCAGAAATATACAAAACATCAACATGCCTTTGAGTGTGTGCCGTGCTATACTGTGAATGCAAAATTTATCTCCTATCGCCACCTTGGTTGGTCTTGAACACATGTGGTACTATTCATTAATTTTATTCATAATGTTCATTCAGAATGAGCCAAGACTGTGATTATGAAATGCTTTCCACTGAGAAAAGACAGTGAAAACAAGGTACACTTGAAGTGAAACGAGATATCATCAATGCTCTGAAACAGATTAATATGCAGTGGATAGTGTGAGAGCCTCTGACTTGCCAGCTGCAGTGGTAAGAACAATGATTAAAAACACTGATAGAATAAGAGTTTGTTAAACTAACAACTCATTTGACTGCTGTTCGATTACATAGAAATATTGCTAACCGTTTGGATTGGGCATCAAACTCAACAATGCACGTCTCTTAGTTTGCTGTTCATTCAAGGAAAAGCCAGGAGTTTGTGCAATGGTCTTAGGAAAGAGTGTCTGACGAAAATAATTCGAAGCACTGAGTGAACGAGAAAACACAAGAGAATGGCACCACTTTTTTTGGCAAGCCTCAAACCACAATCTTACAGCATTTGGAATCATAGAATTCCTACAGTGCAAAAGGAAGCCATTTGGCCCATTGAGTCTGCACCAGCCACAATCCCACCCAGGCCTTATTCCCATCACCCTACTGATCCCCTGACACTAGAGTCAATTTAGTATGGCCAATCAACCTAACCCGCACATTTTTGGACTGTGGGTGGAAACCGAGGGAAACCCACACAGGCACAGGGAAAATGTAGAAATTCCACACAGACAGTGACCCGAGGCTGGAATTGAACCTGGGTCCCTGGTGCTGTGAGTTAGCACTGCTAACCACTGCGCCACCATGCTGCCTTAGTGCTAGCAAAAGCTCGGGTATGATTCTCGCTTTAGAAGAGGGGACAGAGCCTATGTTTGTCAGTAAAGCCAGCTGCAGAATGCTTGGGGTGCCTTTGCGCAGGTGCCCTTATCCCAGTGCTCTGCAAGATTTCTGTCCCCCCCTCCACCCACCACCAATCGCTACCTTTGCTGGACAACCCCCCCAACCTCCCTTCTCTCCCGCCGATCATTCCCTGTGTCAGCCTCCAACCCTCCCTCTCCTCCCAATCGCCTATTGCCCCCTGCACTGGTCTTGTCCACCACCCACCCTTACTGATTGCTCCCTGGGTTTGTTCCCATGGGTGCGAGGCCAACTTTGCCAGTAAAACAGGATCAGTAAGATTCAGTGAGGCGGGAAACCAGGCACGAGCCCGATTTCCTCCCCCTCACCCAATCTTATCACCTCGCCTCTCCAAACAAGGAGTGGTTTGAGGTTGTAACATATCGCCCTGCAGTGAAAGTTCAAACATAGAACTACTCAATGCTTGTCATAGGTAGCTTGCAATGTATAAACAAAAAAAAACTTGCATTGTTCTGGAAAAAGATTACCTTCCAGGACATACGTTTCAAAAGAAGGAGAGTGTGGCTGTCTTTCAAACAGTGAAGAATCATCTATTTCGACTGATTAGTGGGGGAGCGGCATGGGATTTTAACGTGAAACCAATGTTTGTGTACAGTCCCAAACACCCAGATGTTTGTTCAAAGAACAAGCTCCCAAATGTATGAAGGGCAATAAGAAGCTCTGAATCTTTGGGGATTGGTTCACATTTCTTTTATCCAACTTCCAAGGATTACTGTTCAGTGAATAATCTTGCCAACAAGGCATTGCCCTTCTTGGATAATGCTCCTGTGGTTTTCCATGACCTCGGTGACAATGTCAAATTGATCTCCCTGCCACCGAACAGCATCTCGTTTTTTCACTCCATGGGTCATGAGGAGATGGTAACCTTCAGGGCCTTTTGCTATAGAAATACTTTGGGTTGGCCATCAGGGAAGTTGCTATTGATGCTGCTCCTCTCCTAAAGGAATTATGTGGAAGTGCAGCATGGTGGCACTGTGGTTAGCATTGCTGCCTCACAGCGCCAAGGACCGGGGTTCAATTCTGGTCACTATCTGTATGCAGCTTGCACATTCTCCCCGTGGGTTTCCTCCAGATGCTCCGGCTTCCTCCCACACTCCAAAGATGTGCGGGTAAAGTTGATTGGCCATGATAAATTGCCCCTCAGCGACAGGTGGTATGAGGAGGGTAAATTTGTGGGGTTTCGGCATCGGGACCTGGGTGGGATTGTTGTCGGTGCAGGCATGATGGGCTAAATGGCCTCCTCCTGCATTGCAGATCCTATGATACTTCAGTAGGATCTTTGAAAACATTTGCACAGCACGGAAAGTGTTATATCATCCAATATTAATGGTGTCTCCAAGAAGTTGTGGTGTGTTGGAAACAAAGGCTAAGTAGAACCTGTTGAGAAAATCCAAGTGACAATTGTGGAAATTGGCTAACAAGTTGGATTATCCAAACTACATACTGAGGAAGTTGCAGAGTTACTTGTCTCCCATGTGAAGTATTGCCTATCGAGGATCTGAAAGAAATGGAACAAACAAGGGTTGTGGAAGAGGGGTGAGGATGATGAACAAAAAGAAAAACCAACCAAGAAATTTAGTTCAATTTCACTTGGTGAGGCCATGAGAAAGCTTGAAGATCCAATAACCATATTTGATGATGATGACCCTGACAGAGAGTGTAGCTTAAGAGTGAACAGAAGCATTGAGGATGCATACCGCAATGACAGGGAGCTCTGTCATTCAGACAGTAAAGGGAAAAAAAACACAGGGTGACATAACGGCAACGGTTAGCACTACTGCCTCACTGCACCAGGATCTGGGTTCAATTCCTGCCTTGGATGACTGGGTGAAGTTTGTACATTCTGCCCATGTCTGGGTGGGTTTCTTCCGGATGCTCCAGTTTCCTCCCGCATTCCAAAAGTGTGCAGGTTAGGTGGATTGGCCACACTAAATTGCCCCTTAGCGTCAGGGGGATTATCAGAGTAAATTCATGGAGTTACAGAGGTAGGTCCTGGGTGGCATTGTTGTTGGTGCAGGCTCGATGGACTGACTAGTTTCTGTAGAGATACTATGAAAAAGTGTAGCTGTTGCTCGAAAGATTCTTTAAAAGTCTCACTCTAAAGAAGTTTGAGAAGGATGCTGCAGAGTCTCACTAATAGTCCTCAAAAAGCCCCTTCTCAGAGCCCTCCTAACCACCACTCATCCAATCCCCTAAGCGATTCAAGATTTCATAGCTTGGTGAGTACCCATACTTTACATTTTCTTAGCTTTCTCACAGTATACAATAAAAGTATTGTCGATATTTTGTGTTTTCTTAATTTTACAAAGTTAATGTAGATGTTTGTATGGAAATGTATATTCCAAAAGCCATCCTCAGGAATGTGATCCTTGCTCCTAACATCATGTCTATGATTTGCATATCATCTTGCAAAATATCGCATTTTCCATCAACTTATTAATGACATTAAATGGAGTTTTCTTATACTTTCATTGAACGCAGTACAGTCAAGGTTCGCTGGACTGGATTCCTAGAAATCATAGAAACCTTACACTGCAGAAAGAGGCCATTCGGCCCATTGAGTTCACATTGACAACAATCCCACCTCTCATCCTATCCCCCAACCCTAATTACTCCACTAATTTCTCTAACCGACACATCTCGGAACACTAAAGGGCAATTTAGCATGAACAATCAACCTAACCCACACATCTTTGGAATTTGGGAGAAAACCAGAGCACCCGGAGGAAGCCCACACAGACAGGGAGAGAACGTGCAAAGTCCACACAGACAGTGACCCAAGTTGGGAATCGAACTCAGGTCCCTGGAGCTGTGAGGCAGCAATGCTCAGTACAGTGCCACCATGCTGCCCATTCTGGGATGAGAGAGTTGCTTTATGAGAAGAAGCTGAATAAATTGAGCCTAAACTCCCTGGAATTTAGAGGCGATCGCTTTTAAAGCTGCAAAATTTTGAAGGGGCTTAACTGAGTCGTGACCGAGAGGTTGTTTACCCCTGGTTACAGAACACAGGGCCACGGAATCTGGATAAAATCATTTTGGATAGAGATCAGGAAAAATTTTTTCATTCAAAAGGTTGGGAATCTTTGGGATTCTCTATCCCAGAGTGTTGTGGATGTTCCATTGTTGAACATATTTAAGGCTAAGATAGAATTTTGGTCTCTCAGGAAATAAAGAGACATGGGTGGGTTGAGGTCAGTTTGATTGGTGGAATAGTGTGGTCCAATACTGCTCCTATTTCTTACGTGTTTACTTTAGGGAAATTTGATTTGAAGCACAAAAAACAGCATTAAAATAAACTTGGTTTTGATAAATCATCACCTGAGTTTTAAGATTCAACAGGATGTTGAAGGTAATGATCCTAGATCCCGTATATAAATCTTTATTTCCCATTATTTGTATACTTAATTTGCCTTTGTAGCTGGAAAACAAATGATCACTTCAATAAGTGTCAGGCACTTATAAAGAATGGAGAATTAGCGGATGCAATTTCCCAATCAAACAAGTTCCAAAGTTTTCAAAAGATGACATACTGGAGCAATGAAATATAATTTTACCCTGGGTATCTCACTACAAAACGATTAAGAAGATATATTACTTTAATCACCTGAAAATAATCCTGGAGTGAAGCTGGATTTACCTTTCACCCACAGTTTCGAGATACAGTAGGAAGTCTCACAATACCAAGTTAAAGTCCAACAGGTTTATTTGGAATCACAAGCTTTTGGAGTGCTGCTCCCTCGTCAAGTGATTGTTTCTGTCCCTCCATGTCAACGAAATGAAAGAGATTGTCATCGATTTCAGGAAGCGTAGAACAGAACATGCCCCGATACATCAATGGGAATGAAGTAGAAAGGGTCGAGAGCTTCAAGATTTTAGATGTCCAGATTGCCAACATCCTTTCCTGGTCCTCCTACGCAGGCACTACAGTTAAGAAAGCCCCACCAACGCCTCTTCTTTCAGAGAAGACTGAGGAGATTTGGCACGTCAGCTAAAGATGCACCATAAAAAGCATTCTTTTTGGTTGTATCACAGCTCGGTACGGCTCCTGCTCTGCCCAAGACTGCAAGAAACCACAAAAGATTGTGAATGTAGCCCAATCCTTCACGCAAACCAGCCTCCCATCTATTGACTCTATCTACACTTCCAGCTTCCTCAGAAAAGCAGCCAGCATAATTAAGGACCCCGGACATTTTCCCTTCCACCTTCTTCCATCAGGAAAAAGATACAAAAGTCTGAGGTCACGTACTAACCAGTTCTTCCCTGCAGGCATCAAACTTTTGAATGGATCGACCTTGCATTAAGTTGATCTTTATAACCCTAGCTATGACTGTAACACTACATTCTGCACTCTCTTGTTTCCTTTTCTATGAACGGTGTGCTTTCTCTATATAGCGTACAAAGAAGCAATACTTTTCACTGTGTGCTAATACATGTGACCATAATAAATCAAATCAAATCTAATAAAATCGAATGCCTAGAAATTCAAATGCTCTCACTTAAGGAGTACCAAAAATATAGGAGCCTAACTTAGATGGTGCAGCCAAGAAGCCCTTGATATTGAGACTTGGCTCTCCTTTCCATTGAACTAACAACTCTCAGAGAGCAATGGACCATTTGCTAGCCCAGTGTGATGAAGGTGGTTTTGCACTGGCCATCAGATAAGTGCATAACTTGGAAATGTCACAACCGAGAGCTGGGGCAGTCAGTTTGGGACGTAGCAGTAAATGGAATAATAGAGGAATGATGGGCAGTTAAATATCAGTGATCAGTGTGACAGCACAGGTGGATGGGCAGGAGGTAGCTACGATTGGTAGAGGGGGTGGTGAACAACGTTTGGAGCGGGAATAGTGCCTGGCAGCAACTCTCATTCTTTGAATGTGGGATCAAAAAGAGTACTTCTGCTCTTTCAGATTCCTTATTTCAGATAAGTATATTTTAACAACTTACCTTGTTGGTTGCATCCTGGTTCCAGAGTGTAACTGTTGGACAGATCAAACCAATTTCCAGCAAGGGCCTCAAAAAGGCAATAGTTTTTATTTGCTATGCACCTCACTGCTGTTGTACCTTGGCTATTACCAGTGTGATCTCACTGTCCCTTCACACGACGGTCCTGCTGCAGCAAAGATGGAGAATTTGGAGACAAGCCAAATCTCCGTTCACTGCTGGTGTAAATGATTGGAAAACTCTGGCCTATGTCAACTTCTTTGGCGTTCAACTCTGATTGACTTCTTATTTCTAATGAGCATGCACTTACTGCCATATTGGAGGTTTCAAAAAATTTTAATGCTGAAAAAAATCGTGTTGCCGAGCCGAATGTCTCGGCCTTTTTATAGGAGAACTATTCATACCATTACCTCTGCAGGAAAGGCCAAATATTTTATGGGGTGATAGAATTGCTCAACCGAGGAGACCCTGATCAGACAATAGCACAAAAGATACAGCAATTATCTCGAGTTACCATAACTACTGAACATGGGCCAGCCACACGCAAAGTCTACATGTTACCTGGCTAATGATAATTACGCTTTGGCAGATATTATAATGGGAATATGTGCTGCATAGAAGATTTTGCAGGTTGCTTTCAATCAAGTACATAAAATGTACTTTTTCTGGTTAAAATTATATTTGTCCTTCTGACTTGCTAATGAATAATATGAATGTTAGTTACAAGGTCGTTTTATATTACGTTGGTGGTAATGAATGGGATTACAATAACCCTTAGCTAACTGGCAGCCAAATGATTCTGCTCTCTGGGCCAACCACTTGTTAGAGATCTCAGTGCTTATATTACGATGTTGAACAATTAATGAATGTTATAATTAAAAATATTGAGATGCAAAGGCTGGTTTTAGGATCATGGTGCAAACATTGTTGCTCAACGCTTTACTCCCTCAATTTATATCCTTCTCCAGAGTTATCACTTATTTGAATTTCAATCATTTAAACTTTGAATTTCATATGTCAAATATATATTTTCCGTTCGGCGTTACTTTCGCTTTCTTTCTAAAATCGTAAGTTCTTTTTAAAATCTGTTTTATCGTTTATACCAGGATGCGTATCATTCAAATGCAGCTTTGTGATCGGAAATATAGCCCTCTGCTGTATTTTCAGCAAATCAAACTATAGAACTTTAGAGAATACAAGAATTCAGTGACCAGGTCAGTCTTTTAATGCTTTTTGCAATGGTGCTGGCCACACCAATGACTTGAAAAAAATGAATCTTTGGCAATTTGGACACAATGCCACTCCCCCCGCTCCCCCCCACACCTCCCCACCCCACCCCACCCCTGGGCCCCCACCACAGAATCAGAACGGGTGAGGGATGGACAATGGAAATGTCCATTGACCTCGAACGGGATTTTCTCGTCTCGGGTCGAACAAGGCCGTAAAATCCCTCCTTTGGACTTAAAACTGATACTTTGGGCAGGATTTCAGTTTTGCTTCGGAATCCAGTCTGTGTCAAATAGAGGTCAGAAAGCTGCACTGTGTGGGAAACAATCAGCTGGCAGTGCTTTTTATTAGACTGGCCAATTACTACCCAGATGGTAAGCGTGCCACCCAATTAAGAATAAGAGGATTGCGGCTCTTGAAGCTGGAGGGGAACAAGGAAGCTTTCCAGCTCAGAGAGAGAAGTGCCCTGCAGCTCAGGTCAAGGGTATCTTGAGGTGCCCTCTCTGTAACTTATACAAATTTCAATCTACAAAACGGCATCAAAACAGACATAGAGGCGTTCATTTACTGGGAAATACGTCGATCTAGGAAGATAAAAAATATTGTATAAAATTTATGGTTTAACTAGTTAATCTACTAATAGAACCAGAACTAATTGTTGATTGGTGTTTCTATACTCAAAAGCTAATTGGTTAAATGAAAGAAATGAAAGATGGCGATACGTTGTTCCCATGTGGGGTCGGTGTACAGCAGTGTGATCCATGGCAACCATACCTCCAGTTAGTGTCTGCAGATGGAGGATCTTCAGTTCAGAGTTGATGAGCTGAAGTCTGAGTTTTGGACGCTGCAATGCATCAAGGAGGGGGGGAACGTTACCCGAGCAGTTGTTCCAGGGGGCAGTCACACTTCTTAAGTTCGGCACTTCAAATTTGGGCTGCGGTCAGGGTCCAGTCGGGTGTGATTCCCACTGAGGCAGGGGTGGCAACCAGAAGGTAGCAATGAAGGAGGTTCAGCCTTTACACTCGTACAACTGATTGGATGTTCTTACAGCCTGTGTGACAAGACCCAGGGACGACAGGAAAGATCACAGCGCCATGGTGTAATGGGCTATTAAATTTGGGAGAGTTAAAAAGAATGTAGAGGGTCCAAGTTACGTGGAAGAATAGGTATGGTTCAATAGCTATGGTTCACTGCGGCCAGGAGTGTGTGTCCTGAAGGCAATGCTGTCTGATTGATGCCAGGGTATCTCCTCAGTTCTGGATAGGAACTTGGATTGGAGAGGAAGGGATATACTTGCCTTAGTCCTTGTGGGTACAAACAACATAGGCAGAACTTGGTAAAAGTTCTGCTAAGGGTAGCTCAGAGCTAAATTATAAGGCAGATCCACAAAAGTAATCATCTCTGGATTACTCTCTGATCCATTAGCAAATTGGCACAGGATAAGTAAGATCAGGGAGATGAATGCACGGCTCAGAGATTAGCATCGGAGAAGTGGGTATAGGACTCTGACGTAAGTACCAATGAAAGAAAGGGCTACACCATTGGAAGACCTTCACCTGAACGCTGTTGGTACCTGAGTCCAAATGAATCATATAACTCGGGTGTGGAGATACCTCAAACTAATTGGTTTGTTGGGTGAGGGTTCACATGAGGAAATATTTTGAAAATGAAATAGAAAGGGCAAGGAAATAATGCAGCAATGGGTAACAAAACCAAAGTGTGAGAGGAAGGTACAGAGCATTCAACTATTAGAGAGTACCACCAAATAGGATCAGAGTAGAGAATAATTGTAAAAAGACTGAACGAAAAACTCATTATACAAATGCTTGCAGCAGCTGTGAAAAAGATGAATGAATTCAAGGCTCAAATAGAAATAAATGAGTATGATACGATAGCCATTAGAGAGGCATGGTTATAGAATGACTAGTATCTGAAAATTCAAAGGTTTTCAACATTTTGTAAGGCAGGAAGAAAAGAAGCTCTGTTAATAAAGGATGAGCTCTGTGGGAAAGGATCTTATTTCAGAGATTCAAGGATTCCAACTGTTGGGTGGAAATGAGAAATAGCAAAGGCAGCAAGTTACTTATCCAAGTAGTCTATAGACCCCCCTAATAGCAGCTAATTCATAGGACTGAGTATAAATTAAGAAATAATCAGGGCTTCTAAGTAAGAGATTATAATAATAATGGGCAATTTTAATCTTCATTTGGATTAGACAAATAAAATTAGGCTAGGTCACCTGGAGGATGAGCTCATTGAGTGAATTTAGAACAGTTTTTTAGAACAATACATTCTGGAATCAACTGGGAAACAGGTTATTTTAGATCTGGTCATGTGTAATAAGAACATAAGAAATAGGAGCAGGAGTAGGCCATCTAGCCCTTCGAGCCTGCCCCGCCATTCAATAAGATCATGGCTGATCTGTCGTGGCTCAGTTCCACATTCCCGCCCTCTCCCCATAACCCTTAATCCCCTCGCTTATCAAAAACCCATCAACCCGCGTCTTAAAAATATTTAGCGAGGCAGCCTCCACCACTTCAACGGGCAGAGAATTCCAGAGATTCACCACCCTTTGAGTGAAGAAGTTCCTCCTCAACTCCGTTCTAAACTGCCCCCCCTTTATCTTGAGGCTGTGCCCCCTAGTCCTCCTGTCCTTTCTGAGCGGGAAGAGTCTCTCCACCTCTATCCTATCCATCCCATTCATCATCTTATATGTCTCAATGAGAGAGATCTCATTTATAATCTCATAGTTATGGCAAGAATAATAATAACATGATTGAATTTCACATTCAGTTTGAGGGTGAGAAATGTGTGTCTACAACTATTGTCTTAAATAAAGACAATTAGAAAGATATAAAGACAGAGTTGAATATGGTAGAATGCGAAAATAGGTTGAAATATAAATGGTAGTGAAACAGTGGCAAACATTTAAGGGGATTATTCGTGATTTTCAATAAAGATATAAAGATATATTTCATTAAGAAAGAAAGACACTATGAGAAGGAAATTAAGTATGGTCTTAACCAATAACTTAGCAATTGGTTTTAACCAATAACTGTTTGGTTAAAGTAGACAAAGTTTGAGATTCAAGGCACCTAGTATGTGAAGATTCCACAGGCTTCAAAGAAACAAAATAAACTTTACTGTACTAAATCGGAAAAATAAGACAATTTACAATATCCATATTATACTGTAACATTTAGAGTTAATATGAGGTACATATGAATTAGCAGGCAAACTGTGGTTGAATAAACCATACTGCACAATAAAGATAGGAAGGAACAATCTGCTGATGATGTAGAGATGGGATGGTACAAAATGTCTGCAAAGTAATCGATAGGTGAAGCGAGTGGGCACAATTTGGCACTTGGAGTCTAATGTGGCAGGAAAAGTACATAGAATCACTACAGTGCAGAAGGAGGCCATTCAGGCCATTGGACCTGCACCAACAACAGTCCCACCCAGGCCTTATCCCCGTAACCCCACATACTCAGCATGGCCAATCTACCTAACCCACACATCTTTGGAGTGTGGGAGGAAACCAGAGCATCTGGAAGAAACCCACGCAGACACGGGGAGAATGAGCAAACTCTACATTGACAGTCACCCGAAGTCAGGATTGAACCAGGGTCCCTGGCGTTGTGAGGCAGCAGTGCTAACCACTGTGCCACCATGCTGCCCCAGAAGCAGGTTTTACTTAAATAGAGAGATATCGCAGTGTGCTGTGGTAAAGAGTGATCTGGGTGTCCAGCCCAAGGTATTTCCCAAATAAGACTGAGGTGAGGATTTTTTTCTCTCAGACAGTGATTAGTTTTTGAACTTTTCTTCCCCAGAGAACAGAGCGGGCTGGTTCATTGAATAGTTTCAAGGCTGAGTTAAACAGACCTTTGAGCGATGAAGGGGCTATAAGTTATTGGGAGTAGGTAGGAAAATGGAGTTAACGCCACAGTCAGATCAGCCATGAATTATTGATTGGCAGAAGCTCCAGGGCCAAATGGACTCCTCCCACACCTATTTCCTTTGCTGTAATGGTGCCTTCAAACAGACAAGCTGCCTCAGGTGATAATATCCCCCCTCCCTGCCTCCATAACTGTCCCATATGCAGGTGGAAATTCAGCCCTTAATATAGAACAACAGTTTGCGGGGAGTATGGTATGGCGGTGAACCAAGACATTCTGGTTCTTCATTGAGCATAGAAAAAGAACAGACAGCCAGGGTGCAGAGAGGGCAAAGAAGCTTCATTGCCTCTTAGTATTATACTTACACTAACAAAGACATTGATAATGATTGCTATACCATTGGTTCTCATAGTGCGGTTTACATTACTGGTGAAAGAGATATAGGAGTCATGAGTGTCACTGATAAAAGCTGTCATTTGGTGGTTCTCAGGATGACACAGTCAGAAGTCTGACAATACCAGGTTGAAGACCAACTGATTTATTTGATAGTAAACTCACAAGCTTTCGAGGTTCCCCTCTTTGTCAGGTGAATGGAGAGTACTGGCCACAGACAGAGCATACAAAGCACAGACAGTTTACAGATTACTTATTCGAATGCGAATCTTTACAACTAACCTGCTATTCAAGTCTTAAAATGGTGACAATGTGAGTGGAAGGAATGAATAAAAACAAATCTTTTGACCTGAAAGTCAGAGATTAATTTTACGATTACACCAACTTTCCATCTGCAATAGTATACTGATATCTCACATTAGGGAAAATAAAACTTTCTTTCAAATGGAGGTTGATACAGTGCAGCAACATCAAAGTTCCTCAAATGTTTCACTGATGCAAAGAAATAATAACACCAAGTGATTGGAGGAAAAGTCGGAGGTGGTGTAAAGATTGTTCAAAAATCAGAGAGAATTATGGAACCCCAACAATCCAGGTGGGGGCCTTTTGGCTTATCAATTCTGCACCAACCACAATCCCACCCAGACCCTATCCCCACATCCCCTCGTCTGCCCCTAGACACTAAGGTGCAATTAAGCATGGTTAATCAACCTAACCTGCAATATTTGGAGTGCAGAAAGAAATCGGCGGACCTGGAGAAAACAAACACAGACATGGAAAATGTGCAAACTCCACACAAACAGTTACCCAAAACCAGAATTGAACCCAGCTCCCTGATGCTGTGGAGCAACAGTGAGAACCACTGTGCCACCATGTCACGTCATTTCCTCCCAACCTCTCTTCTTTACATTCCTCTGAAGATGTTTGTTGGGAGAATTCCAGAAAGTAGGTTTCATGATCAATGGTGCAGAGGGGAAACACAAATAAGACCAGTCAAAGGACTAAAAGATGTAGGGGCAGATAAATGTCGAATGAGGCTGCAGAGATAAGCTGGGTGATATAAAACCGTGCTTTATATTGAAAATGACCCAACTTATCAAGTGGGTCGCGTCCGAGCAGATCAACTTAAAAAGAATGGACAACAACATTTTAAGCAAAACAGCAGCTCCTAAGGTGGCTGAATATTTACGTGGCTTTGCGATTCATCAGGTACAGCTATCGGAAAGGGGGCTGGCACATTGGGAAGTGCCGATCAATTTAGACAAGTATCAATGACTAATTTCCTGAACCATTCACAAAGCATCCAGACATATGTATTCAGCTGGCTGTGGACCAAGCCACTAGATTCAATCACTTTGTACAATGGCCCCTAGCTGAGAAGTGTAGTATAAGGATCTCCCCCAGTTAATGCGCAAAGTGAACACAGTACCAGCCACACAATGATGGAAGAAAGCACATGGTCCAGACCCAAGATTAGTAGGGTATTGAGCAAAAATGAGAAAAAGACCTTCTGAAGCAGTCCCTTAGAGTCAAGGATAACTTGTTTCCACACTAAAAATGAGTTCTTGGGTGACTAAGGAGTTGAATGCATGACCTACAGTCTCTGTCACTGGTAGGGCAGGTGGTGGTTGGAGGAACAGGCGGTTGAGGTGCCCTGTTGCCATGAGCATGACCTCAGCTTGCTCTCTTTGAGATGTTTAGCTCGTTTCCTGATGCTATTCTTCCATTTCAGATGGCCTTGGACCAGGGATGTCAGTAGGGATGTTGCATTTTTTCCAAGGAAGCTTTGACAGCATCCCTGCAACTTTTCCTCTGCCCTCCTGGAGCTCGCTTGCTGTGAGTAAAGTAATTGTTTTAGGAGTCTTGTGTCAGGCCTGCAGACAACGTGGCCCATCCAGTGGAGCTTATCGAGTGTGGTCAATGCTTCTATTCTGGAAATGTTGACCTGAGCAGTTCTATTGCCTACAATTGGCGCTATAGTGTAAATAACTTTCTCTTCTTCTAACATTTTATTTAAACCAGAAGCGATGCTTATTTTTATAAAATCTTTTTCTCCACAGCCCCTAATTTTGGCTGGAATTTTACTGGTATGCCCTCCCTGATTCTAGAGATGGGCGAGGCTCGGAGAATGGTATTCTCCCTGGGCCTCAGGTGGGATCACGTGAATCCCGGGCAGATATGCCGGTAAGATTCCGCTCTTTGTGCCTGATCTGAATCTTGGATGATTTAAAATTGAATTGGAGGTGCTGAATTGTGATCCACAGTGAAGATTTTAATTGTGTGTACAGCTTTAAGAACTTACATTATTTCAAGACAGTGTCACCGTTCACAGTGATGCAAAGAATTTCCAGTTTTGGGGGGCTCACAATGGGTTATATTTTAACGTCTCTGAATTCCAGATTTGGGGTCCCTGTGTGCAATGCTCCTGAGAGAATTAACACCCTCTGAGAGAGACACGACTCTCTGAGCATTTACAGTGATGGATTAGTGCCTGTCCTGTGGGTATGTGATGGAAAGCACATCAGTGCCAGCAGGATCTCCATAAGAAGTAGAAATAAAGAAACATCAGCAATGGTAATTTGCAAGACCAACTACCACAGAAGAAATAATAAGAGCCTCTGTCTGGAACTCAGAGACAAGAAAACGTAACCCACTGGGAGGGAGTCTGTTCACCTTACCATGGATCATATTAAAGTCCAAATTTTAAGTTTGGATGTTTTTGTGAAACTTCCATTACCATTTGAATATTTTGTGTATTACAAAGTAGATCAGAGGTTAGATACTTTGTGTATAACAAAGTAAGACAGAGGTTACACATTGCTGGTACTTCTGTGGTAACTTGGTAAGGTACAATAAAAGAGATTGTTGTATGATATTTTGAGAGTTTGAGTGCCTTTGTCCATAACATCAGTTAATCCTGTATTTGGACTAAAACCTGGTGTTGTCAGACTTTTTACTGTGTTCAAAGGGAAACACATTCATACAAGGGTCAAGAGATTTCCGGCAGTATTTTGTTAGCAATGAACATTATTACATTGCTGTAGTCCAATGTCACACATGTAAATTATTATTTTTTGAGAAGTGGAATCTTTGTTGCTTTTGACAGTCAAATTACAGTTAAATTTCCAATCACACCAACAGGGTAAACGTAGAATCTAGACTGACATACTAAGCAATTTTATATCTAAGTACAGTTAATAAAATGTTGGTTAAAAAGATGGAAGCAGAGGGTGGAATTCTCCATTTTTGAGACGAAGTGGGGTGGTGGGCAATGCCTTTTTTGCAAGCTAGAAAGGCAGCATCTCAAGACTCTGTGCTTGGAATCTCATTAATTATGCACAGTTGCATTTCCTCCCCACTCTCCTGGTGAGCTGGTAGCTGATTCATCTGCCCACCTGCAGCTGGTGGGTTCAAAAGACCCAGTGCCAGAACGAGACACCAGCCCAGCACACTCATAATATTCTATCTTCCCACCTACCCTCACCAGACTGTGCAGGGCGTCAGGAAACTGGAGAGAAAAGGCCAGTCGCCTCAAGAAGAAGCCTGTTCCTCGATTCAACCACCCTCCCCTGAACCCGTCATCCACGAGGTGTGTCCATGCCTCACATGGACCTCTACCCATCGTATCTGGAGTCTTCAAGGATTCCCTTTCAGGAAACAATGTAGTATCCCTGTGACCTTTTTAGTTATAAGACTTTCTTTCAGTCTTGCTGGGATCCAGCTTCCCTCCCCTTGGTCATGCCTCTGCCTTCTTTTGTTTCTCTTCTTCACCCACCTCCTTGCTTCTCTGCTTGCCTTCTAGTCCCTTGCACAGCTCTCCTTTCACATTGTCCCCCTTATCTACATCAGGCCACCCCTCCCAACCCCAGCATCTTCTTGCATCCCAACCTCGTTGAACTTCAGACCTTTGTTGTGGAGGTTGTGTGAGTCCTGCAGCACAGAGTTGTCCAGATAAAAAGGGGCATGTGGCAAGGAAGGAAAGTAGATCCCTGTAGTTCCCAATCCCAAATGCTGAACTTACTTGATGACACAATGGGGTCTATGGGTCCAGTAGCATGATATTGTCCACAAAGACCAGGTCAGCATGGAGATGGAGACAGGAAGCGGTCTTACCCAGCACAGTGGTGAATAGTGCAGATGGAACAGTGCAGCATTATAGCAGACAGTCTTACAAAGAACAAAGAACAATTCAATACGGGAAACAGGCCCTTCGGCCCAATGAGCCCGCGCCGCCGTTTTAACATTATGAGTGCCCTCCTCTACCCATGACCTTTGTCTACGCCTGTTGGGGAAGATTGAGGGAAGACTAATTTAGGGACAATTTGTTACACCAATCAGCCTAAGAGCGCGTTTTTGGGGTGTGGGAGGAAACCAGAGCACCCGGAGAAAACCCACGCAGTCGCGGGGAGAATGTGCAAACTCCCCCAGATGCTGGCCCAAATCCATGTATCTGCACAGCAAACAGTGATAGTCACTGAGCTGTCGTGTTGCCCGTCAGATGGTCCAGTTTAAGCGTACACTAACAACGTGAAGCACTAGGCTTTGTGGCATTCAACTTGCAGTCTCTTGTGAACTGAAGACAACATTGTGCATGTCACTTTTTCTAATTCATTTGCTGGGCATTCGTGTCACTGGCTGGCTAGAATTTATTGCCCATCCCTAGTTGCCCTTGTTCAGTGGGCAGTTGAGAGTCAACCAAGTTGCTGTGGCTCTGAAGTCACATGTGGGCCAGACCAGGTAAGGGCAACAGATTTCCTTCCCTCGAGGACATTAGTGAACCAGATGGGTTTTTTCTGCCAATCGACAATGACTTTATGGTCATCAGTAGATTCTGAATTCCAGATTTTTTTTATTGAATTCAAATTCCACCATCTGCTGTAGCAGGATTCGAACCTGAGTGCCAAGAACATTAGCTAAGTTTCTGGATTAATAGTCCAGTGATAATACCACGAGGCCATCACCTCCCCATGACCGCCAAAAGCAATCTGATTTTAGACAGGCATAGTTTTGTGCTGGCGTGACACAAGATTGGTAGGCTGTGTAGGCTGTGATGGTGGACAGCCATTTAAACGAACATTCAGGAACATAGAACATAGAAAAACTACAGCACAAACAGGCCATTCGGCCCACAAGTTGCGCCGATGATGTCCCTACCTACTAGGCTTACCTATTACCCTCAATCCTATTAAGTCCCATGTACTCATACAGAACTCTCGGAAAAGACCCTATCGAATTTGCCTCCACCACCACCGACGGCAGCCGATTCCACTCACCCACTACCCTCTGAGTGAAAAACTTACCCCTGATATCTTCTCTGAAGCAAAAACTGTGTTCACACCACCATTTTGGGAAGACCCCCCCCCCCCCCCCCCCCCCCCCCCCCCCCCCCCCACCCCCAACCCCTGCCCATCATTGTAAGGATTGCAACATGATTTTACGTAGGTGGCATTTCCGATTTTTTGTCTCCAGCTAGATTCTCTGCTTCTATGTGCCAACAAACCCGCCATCGGTGGGACGGGAGAATTACTCCCAAAGTGTTGAATTGAAGTGTTATAGAACATAGAACGTAGAACATAGAACACTACAGCAGAAACAGGCCCTTCGGCCCACGAGTTGCGCCGATCACATCAACACCTACCAATCCATAGACCTATCTATAACCCCCAATCCCATTAAATCCCATATACTCATCCAGAAGTCTTTTAAAAGACCCCAGCGAGTTCGCCTCCACCACCACTGACGGCAGCCGATTCCATTCACTCACCACCCTCTGAGTGAAAAATGTACCCCTAACATCACTTCTGTACTTGCCTCCCCGCACCTTAAATCTGTGTCCTCTCGTAGCGACCGTTTCAACCCGGGGAAATAGTCTCTGAGAATCCACCCTATCTATTCCTCTCAACATTTTATAAACTTCTATCAGGTCGCCTCTCAACCTTCGTCTCTCCAGGGAGAAGAGTCCCAGCTCCCTCAACCTATCTTCATAAGGCATGCCTCCCAATCCAGGCAACATCCTTGTAAATCTCCTCTTTACCCTTTCAATAGCTTCTACGTCCTTCCTATAGTGAGGCGACCAGAACTGCGCACAGTATTCCAAGGGGCCTGACAAGGGACTTATAAAGTTATCTTAGATAAGGTTTTTCTTTAAATTAAAGCCAGGCTTTTGTCTGACATCTCAAGGAGATTTGGTGTGCCATCTGATAAAGCAGAATAAAAGTATTAGTTTTGTACCCACCAGTGGCTTTGTTCTGGTCCAGTAATCACCAGCTGGATCTTTCCTTATGTATGGAACCGCAGGGTAAATCTCTCTCTGATAATCTTCTTTGTGAAATTTTCACTAATTACTTTCGTCCAAGTGAAACTTCCATCAGCTGTTGATATAGCTGAGATGTTAAATGGCAAATAAAACACATTTTTCACTTATTTTAACAATATAATCATGATTATCCTGTACCTCTGCCAAAAGGCAGTTCTTTAGCTGGCAGTCTTTCCCATGTCGCTATGTCCTATGCCAGTCCTTTCATTTTCCAACAACTTCCTCCAATTTTCAGTGCCATCCAACATTATTATTCTCATCCTCTTTATCCCTTGAAATCTTCCTTCCACAACCTTGCTTTCTAATCCATTTCCTCTATTCATGTGCCCTGTTTGGTTCCTCTGCCTTTTCCTAACTTGCGTTCAACGACTTTCTTCAGTCATTCACTCTCCTCAGAACTTCGACATTTGTTACTTTTTCTGATTAGATTTGATTCGATTTATTATTGTCACATGTATTCGTGTGCAGTGAAAAGTATTGATTCTTGTGGGCTGTATTGACAAAGCATACCATTAACAGAGAAGGAAAGGAGAGAATGCAGAATGTAATGTTACAGTCGTAGCTATGGTGTAGAGAAAGATCAACTTAATACGAGGTAGGCCCATCTAAAAGTCTAATGGCAGTAGGGAAGAAGTTGTTCTTGAGTCGGTTGGTACATGATCTCAGACTCTTGTATCTTTTTCCTGGTGGAAGAAGGCGGAAGAGAGAATGCCTGGGTGCGTGGGGTCCCTGTTTATGCTGACTGCTTTTCCAAGGCAGCGGGAACTGTCGACAGAGTCAATGGGTGGGAACCTGGCTTGCGTGATAGACCGTGCTTCATTCATCATAATTCGTAGTTTCTTGTGGCCTTGGTCAGAGCAGGAGCCATACCAAGCTGTGATACAACCAGAAAGAATTCTTTCTGTATGAATGCATCTGTAAATGTTGGTGAGAGTCATAGCGGACATGCCAAATTTCCTTAGCCTCCTGAGAAAGTAGAGGGATTGTTGGGCTTTCTTAACTATAGCGTCAGCATGGAGGGACCAGGACAGGTTGTTGGTGATCTGGACGAATAGAAACTTGAAATAGAAGCTCTTGACCATTTCCACTTTGTCCCCATTTATGTAGACAGGGGCATCTCCTCCAGTACTTGTCCTGAAGTCAATGACTATCTCTTTCATTTTGTTGACATTGAGGTAGAGATTATTGTCTTTGCACCAGTTCACCAGATTCTCTATCTCTTTCCTGTACCCCATCTCATCATTGTTTGAGATCCGACCCACTGCAGCGGTGTCTTCGGCAAAATTGAAAATTGAATTGGAGGGCTAATTTGGTCACACATCGTTGGTATATAATGAGTATAGAAAGGGGCTGAGGACCACAACTTTGTGGGACACTGGTGTTGAGAATGACCATAGAGGAAGTGTTGTTGTCGATCCTTAATGATTGCAGCCTGTGGGTTGGGAAGTCCAGGATCCAGTCTCAGAACAAAGAGCTGAACCCCAGGCAATGGAATTTGGAAACGAGTTTTGTAGGAATAATGGTGTTGAAGGCTGAGCTGTAGTCTATGAATTGAAATCTGGCATAGGTATCTTTGTTATCTAGATGTTCCAAGGTTGAGTGTAGGGCCAGGGAGATGGCGTCTGCTGTGGACCTGTTACAGCAGTCGGCGAACTGCAGTGGACCCAGGCAATCTGGGAAACTGGAATTGATTTGTGCCATGACTCACTCATCTTTCAAAGCATTTCGTAATGATGAATGTCAAAGCCACCGGCCTGTAGTCTTTAAGTCACGCTGCCTGGTATTTCTTTGGTACTGGGAGAATAGTCATCTTCTTGGAGCAGTTTCAATTAATCCTTTTTATTCTCCCTTAAACCCACATTTCAAAGCGATTTAGCAAATTCCTTCCTTCTACAAGGTCCAAGTCTCACATCCATACAGAACAGCACTCAAAGTAAAATTCTTTATAAGTAATTTCTTCAGTAGTTTATTCAGCTTTCTGGATGACAAATGTCTTTTCATACAAATTACAGCTTTTCCCATTTCTATTTGTCTGCTTCATTTTTTGTGGCATCTTCCATCTGCTGATATTATTACTTGAATTCTTGCACCTGTTCTAGTTCTCTTCCTTCTATGAATATATGAATATTTCTTGATAATTTTGAGGTAATGTATTATTTTGGTTTTAGCAATGTTCACTTTTATTCCAAAATTCATGGGTCCTGTTACTGGTCTATCTAATAGTTCTTGCGATCCTTCTTCTGTGCTTGCTACAAGTGCTTTGTCATCTGAATATCTCACTGTTGTTATCATTCATTCCCCAATCTTAACACCATATTCTGTGCCTTCAGACGATTCTTTAAACATTTCTTCAATGCCTAGACATTGAAAGGAGCACTCTTTTGAACTCCTCTTCCAATTACATGTGGTACCCACATCACGTTGTCTCCTCTCACTGTTGCTGTTTGCCCCTGGTACAGATTTCTTATGAGCCATCTATCTTTCCAGTCCACTCCATGTCTTCCAGCACTGTCAAAGGCTTAATCCAATCAGTCCAATGGAAAGCTTTTTGGAAATCTGCAAAACAAACAGAATCCCTGTTCAAATTCTAAACTGTGATCATTCATTCATCTGATGATGACCATTGCTTCTTTCATCCCACTTCCTATCTAGAACTCAAAGTTGACATAAAGTTATAGACTCGTAAAGGG
>NW_027650187.1:137500-142880 GCF_965287045.1 Carcharhinus amblyrhynchos | reverse complement strand
CCTAACCCTAACCCTAACCCTAACCCTAACCCTAACCCTAACCCTAACCCTAACCCTAACCCTAACCCTAACCCTAACCCTAACCCTAACCCTAACCCTAACCCTAACCCTAACCCTAACCCTAACCCTAACCCTAACCCTAACCCTAACCCTAACCCTAACCCTAACCCTAACCCTAACCCTAACCCTAACCCTAACCCTAACCCTAACCCTAACCCTAACCCTAACCTAACCCTAACCCTAACCCTAACCCTAACCCTAACCCTAACCCTAACCCTAACCCTAACCCTAACCCTAACCCTAACCCTAACCCTAACCCTAACCCTAACCCTAACCCTAACCCTAACCCTAACCCTAACCCTAACCCTAACCCTAACCCTAACCCCTAACCCTAACCCTAACCCTAACCCCTAACCCTAACCCTAACCCTAACCCCTAACCCTAACCCTAACCCTAACCCTAACCCTAACCCTAACCCTAACCCCTAACCCTAACCCTAACCCTAACCCTAACCCTAACCCTAACCCTAACCCTAACCCCTAACCCTAACCCTAACCCTAACCCCTAACCCTAACCCTAACCCTAACCCTAACCCCTAACCCTAACCCTAACCCTAACCCTAACCCTAACCCTAACCCTAACCCTAACCCTAACCCTAACCCTAACCCTAACCCTAACCCTAACCCTAACCCTAACCCTAACCCTAACCTAACCCTAACCCTAACCCTAACCCTAACCCTAACCCTAACCCTAACCCTAACCCTAACCCTAACCCTAACCCTAACCCTAACCCTAACCCTAACCCTAACCCTAACCCTAACCCTAACCCTAACCCTAACCCTAACCCTAACCCTAACCCTAACCCTAACCCTAACCCTAACCCTAACCCTAACCCTAACCCTAACCCTAACCCTAACCCTAACCCTAACCCTAACCCTAACCCTAACCCTAACCCTAACCCCAGGCACCGGCAGCAGCCCAGAGAACGCCACCCTGGAGGCCCTACATTTCAGCCTAGCCCCCAACTCCCTGAACTGCCTACGTATGTCCCCCCTGCACTTTGTTCCTACATCCTTCTCTCCTACGTGCACTATCACATCAGACTCAGTCCCTCCACCCTTCAAAATTCCCTCTACCCTTTCTGAAACATCCTGTACCCCTGCTCCAGGGAGGCAGACTACCATCCTGGAGTCCCGCTTTTGCCCACAGAACCGCCTGTCAATCCCTTTGACTTTCCCACCCCCCACCACTATCTCACACCCTGCACTCTTCCCTTCCTCCGAGGTATTCTGATCTCCCTCCCTTGCCTTCTCTACCCCAGCTGTCACCCCACCCTTGATATTCCGGGGTCATTCCTCTGGGGCGGTCCTAGTGCTATAACTCCTTTTCTTTTTGCTCTTCCTAACTGTTTCATCTCCCTCAGCTGCTTAGTGAGAGGTTTCTCCCCCCGAGAGATCTTCGTCAAGTGGACCGTCAACGACAAGCCGGTGAATCCCGGCAACTACAGGAACACCGAGGTGGTGGCGGAGAACGGCGATAGCTCCTTCTTCGTGTACAGCCTGTTATCCATTGCAGCAGAGGAATGGTCCAGCGGCGCTTCTTACTCCTGTGTGGTGGGACATGAAGCCATCCCCTTGAAGATCACCAACAAAACAGTTGACAAATCCAGCGGTAAACCCAGTTTTGTGAACATTTCCCTTGCACTGATGGACACGGTTAATTCATGTCACTGAGAGTCACTCACTTGCATTAAAAACTACAATAAAAAGAATAAAAACATTTTCCTCTAACAATCAATGAAATACCCAATTGTTGAACTGGTTGCTTTTCAGTTTTACTTCCATATCTTTGATTTGAGTCAGATATTTTCATGTCTGGAACCCAACATTGTTGACCCAGTGCTCCCAGCGGAGATAGACACTGGGTCAGGGATAGAATAGAGCACATTCATTACAGGATTCTGCAAAATATCTTCACTGACTCTCCTCCCGCTGAGGGGGAAACAATCCCACATTTTTAACATCTCTGACACACAAACACAACATTTAGATCTCTGTGTCCCTGCTTCTCTCATTGACCACCTCTTTAAGCTGCTGCACCGCACCCACTGGGAACTGAAGTGAGGGTCACACACAAAAAACCATGGAGAAATATTCCCCCCATCGGATTGAGGGAGAGTGAAATTGTTAACATCCTGGATTCCCACTAACCCAGCAGAGAGAGGGGAGGAGCAGGAGCTAATCCATGTCCCAAAACTTCCTCAATGAAAAGAGGAGGAATGTCATTATTGAATCCACTCACCTCCACCTCTTCAGTGGTTCGAACCATCTGGGACATTGTACCACCGGGTAGAGAGAGGGAAGCTCTGGGCTCACTCTCCTCCCTCTCCTGTGTTTGGAAGGGAACAGTTCTCTACTATAAGGACCCAGTTGCCAACAGTACAAATTAGTTTCCGGTTTACTTGCTACAGATTTTAAAGTATCATTATCTTAATCATTGAAGTATAAATATACTAATGCAACATAATTTTAAAATGTCTCAACACTCCTGTTCCTGTTAACCATGTGCTGGCATTGATTTCCCACAATACAAATTTAAACAAGTCATAGATTCCTCCCCGGGTTTGAACTGTTCTGTCCCTAAGGTCTCTGAGATACATCAATGTATTATTACATTCTCTCTCCTGATATCACCGTGCCCCTCACATAAAATACATTTCTACAGCAAAACATTGAAAATATGTTCCATTATTCGGGTTGTCTGGATCATATTCAGTTCACTACTGTCGGTGGAACTTGGAGCAAAAGTCACCCAGAGCCCTCCCTGCCTCCATCTGCTGGTGATGCCGTCTCAATGCACCCAGAGATCACCCTGCCTCCATCTGCTGGTGATGCTGTCTCAATGCACCCAGAGATCACCCTGCCGCCATCTGCTGGTGATGCTGTCTCAATGCACCCACAGATCACCCTGCCGCCATCTGCTGGTGATGCTGTCTCAATGCACCCACAGATCACCCTGCCGCCATCTGCTGGTGATGCTGTCTCAATGCACCCAGAGCCCTCCCTGCCTCCATCTGCTGGTGATGCCGTCTCAATGCACCCAGAGATCACCCTGCCTCCATCTGCTGGTGATGCTGTCTCAATGCACCCACAGATCACTCTGCCTCCATCTGCTGGTGATGCTGTCTCAATGCACCCAGAGATCACCCTGCCTCCATCTGCTGGTGATGCTGTCTCAATGCACCCAGAGCCCTCCCTGCCTCCATCTGCTGGTGATGCCGTCTCAATGCACCCAGAGATCACCCTGCCGCCATCTGCTGGTGATGCTGTCTCAATGCACCCAGACATCACCCTGCCGCCATCTGCTGGTGATGCTGTCACAATGCACCCAGAGATCACCCTGCCGCCATCTGCTGGTGATGCTGTCTCAATGCACCCAGAGATCACCCTGCCGCCATCTGCTGGTGATGCTGTCTCAATGCACCCACAGATCACTCTGCCGCCATCTGCTGGTGATGCTGTCTCAATGCACCCAGAGCCCTCCCTGCCTCCATCTGCTGGTGATGCCGTCTCAATGCACCCAGAGATCACCCTGCCGCCATCTGCTGGTGATGCTGTCTCAATGCACCCAGACATCACCCTGCCGCCATCTGCTGGTGATGCTGTCACAATGCACCCAGAGATCACCCTGCCGCGTCTCAATGCACCCAGACATCACCCTGCCGCCATCTGCTGGTGATGCTGTCACAATGCACCCAGAGATCACCCTGCCGCCATCTGCTGGTGATGCTGTCTCAATGCACCCAGAGATCACCCTGCCGCCATCTGCTGCTGATGCTGTCTCAATGCACCCACAGATCACTCTGCCGCCATCTGCTGGTGATGCCGTCTCAATGCACCCACAGATCACTCTGCCGCCATCTGCTGGTGATGCTGTCTCAATGCACCCACAGATCACTCTGCCTCCATCTGCTGGTGATGCTGTCTCAATGCACCCAGAGACCACCCTGCCTCCATCTGCTGGTGATGCTGTCTCAATGCACCCAGAGCCCACCCTGCCGCCATCTGCTGGTGATGCTGTCTCAATGCACCCAGAGCCCTCCCTGCCTCCATCTGCTGGTGATGCCGTCTCAATGCACCCAGAGATCACCCTGCCGCCATCTGCTGGTGATGCTGTCTCAATGCACCCAGACATCACCCTGCCGCCATCTGCTGGTGATGCTGTCTCAATGCACCCAGAGATCACCCTGCCGCCATCTGCTGGTGATGCTGTCTCAATGCACCCAGAGATCACCCTGCCGCCATCTGCTGGTGATGCCGTCTAAATGCACCCAGAGATCACCCTGCCTCCATCTGCTGGTGATGCTGTCTCAATGCACCCAGAGCCCACCCTGCCGCCATCTGCTGGTGATGCTGTCTCAATGCACCCAGAGCCCACCCTGCCTCCATCTGCTGGTGATGCCGTCTCAATGCACCCAGAGATCATTGAAACATCAGATCCCTGTCTTGCAGCAGGAGGTCATTCATCGCAACGAGACTGAATTCCCTCTCCAACAGAACATTTTACTCGGGCTTTATCCCTGAAACTCCACATATTAATCTCGCTAAAACCGAATTCATAAATCGTGGGACGTTACGGAGCAATTAGTAATCGACCTAACATGCCCACCTTTCCATTGTTTTGGAATGGTTCAATTCCTTCGGACAAAGGCTCATTCAATGCTTCTCTCAGCTCATTAAATTCTGACCGCGATGTGGAGGTGTCGGGGTTTGACAGGGGCCGGCTCAGCAAGAAACCTCACAATAACAGGTTAAAGTCCAACATGTTTATTTCGTACCTCAAGCATTCGGAGCTCAGCTCGTTCATCACTCATCTGATGAAGGAGCAGCGCTCTGAAAACTCGTGATACCAAATAAACCTGTTGGACTTTAACCTGGAGTTGTGAGACTTCTTGCGATATCCTGCCCATTACCGACCAGACAATTGTGCTACTTTGAACAATGCCAAATACTTAATGATCTCCTACCTGTCATTTCTTCTGTTTAACTAAAATGTGCAATGCTTCCTCTGGAAGTCCTGCAACACTTTTTTCTCTGTTGACGACAAATTGAAATATTTTGCGATATCAATCTAACACCATCTAACCCGAAGGGATTTCTTTTTCTTGTCATCAGAAAATCACAGCCAGCGTTCCTTTGAAGGCCACACGATAATGTTGTCAACATTTTCATTCAGGTTCAATGTCAAGCTCAATCACAAGACTGGATTTAAAGACCTGACAATGAATAGGTCAAATGAACGCCATACATTCCTAACCCTAACCCCTAACCCGAACACCAACACCAACCCTAACCCTAACCCTAACCCTAATACCCTAACC
>NW_027650187.1:0-130000 GCF_965287045.1 Carcharhinus amblyrhynchos | reverse complement strand
CTTTTGTCTGCTACCTTTTTTAAACGGCAGCGTAACATTAGCTGTTTTCCAATCTTCTGGCACTTCCCCGGAGTCCAGCGAATTTTGATAAATAATTGCTAAGGCATCCACTATCACCTTTTGATCCCAGTCGATAACGCCCTCTCGTTCACTCTCTCACTGTCTCTCGATCATCACATATCTGATTCTTCCTCAAGTGTTCAGTGATTGGCCAAGCAGAGAAGCAAACATTTGGCGTATTATCTTAATATTGTCTCCTTGTAACTTTTAACTAATCTGACAAATTAACTCCAACCTTTTTCTCATTTCCACCATGTGCTTTAGCAGTGGATCGCAGATCCAAAAAACTTGTGTAAGTTAAATATGCTCATTTCATCTCTTGTTTCTTTCTTCAGTTTCCTTAAACTGTGCAATGTTATACATCAAGTATTAACCAGTTGAATCAGTTTTAACTTAATTAAATTGTAAACTTGGTTTATTAATTCAAACTTCCACACTAAACCTGCCCTTCCAATTCATAATTCTAAAGAGACAAATCCAAGATCATCTAATCTCTCCATTTAACTGGAGTGCCTGCTGCCCTACGCCATTCAGTATCCACCTCTGAATCATCACTCATTCGTTCAAATTCTTCCCAATGTTTGGTATTTTGATTTTGACAAAAGCCTCCTTTTGTGATTAAAATAAATCTTTCCAAGTGATTAAAACGCTTTTTTAAAATAACTTTTATCTCAGTTTTATTACCCAAACAGCTGTATCAATTTTAGTGTATTTCCCACATCTCATATCAAACTCAAAGATCTGGGTCAATCTGATGGTCATGCCTATCATGTTAAACGTCACTGGCAGAATGGAAAGATTGGCAGAATTTTGAAAGGACCCTTGGAGGGTGGCAGCGACTGGAATTCTCCCCCTTACCTGTCTAATGGAGGCTGAAATGATTTTTCTTGTTGGATGTGGAAATAGGTGTAGAAAGCGACGTCAGTTTTGACACACTCGATCCATCATGTTTGTGTTGATGGGGCCTAGAGAGGTCAGGGGAGCGGATGTGGAGAAAGGGATATCCTAGTACCGAAAATGTAGACTGTGGTCAGTGTGCTGTCCAGCCATTCATCTCCCACATTTGGATTATTTTTCCAGGGTGCTGTTTATCTTTCTGGTGGCATACAAGTGTGTGGGCACTTGAATCAAATAATTGATCTTGTTCATTTCCCTTGTTTGCCTTATTTCACAGCTTCTGTTTCACCCACGTCAGGGAGGTGTATGCCTCATGTATTTTCTGGTAGCATATCAGTCTATGGGACATCCATGGACTTTGATCATGAGTCCACTGGAGGGAGTGCATCATTCCAGTGACACGGTAGCACAGTAGTTAGCAGTGCTGCTTCACAGCTCCAGGGACCTGGGTTCAAATCCTAGCTCCGGTCACTGTCTCTGGGTACTTTGGTTTCCTCCCACAGTCCAAAGATGTGCAGGTTAGGTTGATTGGCCATGCTAAGAAATTGCCCCTTAGTGTCCAGGGATGTGTAGGTTAGGGATTAGTGGGTATAATATGTAGGGCTATGGGGATAGGGCCTGGGTGGGACTGTGTTCGGTGCAAACTCGATGGGCTGAAGGGCCTCTTTCTGCACTGTAGGGTTCTTTGATTCTATTCCTCACTTTGGGGACGATATGTCTATTCTTATATTGTACACACTATGGGAGGTTCATTGGCACCGAGACGGTTCCACCTTGCTTCATTCCCCAACACCACAATGTCAACATCAGGAAAACCCTGGCCCCATTATTTTTCCCAATGACAAATTTGAATATCCATTGCATATCACCAGATAATTGCTATGTACATCCAAAATGGTTATTTTCCTCCTCTTCAGTGGAGTAGGAAATAAGGTACTGAGTTAACATTTTCATTAGGTTCAGCAAATTTGCACCCCCTTTCATCTTCAATGCAGTCTTTGAACTCACCATCTTCCCAGCTCTCCTTTGTGGTGAAAGCTCTTATTCCTGTACAATTCATATTAATCCTTAACTAAAAAAAGTCTGTAAATATTGTTTCCGTCTTCTCGTCTGTAATGAAAACACCTAGCTTCGTCACCTTATCTAGGTGACTGTACAATGCCCGCTGTTTTTAATAACTCTATTACTGATCTTCTGTTGGCTCTTTAAAGCCTTCATTGTATTCTTAAAGTGAGGACAACATTGTCCTTCTTGAATCATGCAAATATTGTTGTAAATATTCAAGATTAATTCCTTCATTTAATACTCTGCTTGTTTGTACCTTTCAAAATTCAGGAGAAATGCACTTAATAAGAACAAAGAACAACATAGCACGGGAAACAGGCCCTTCGGCCCAACGAGCCCGTGCCGCCGTCCCATTGTCTCAGTGACCTATTCATGATTTTAGTCTACGCCTAATGTGCGAGGATCAGGGAGGTCCAATATAGGGACAATTTGTTACCCAATCAATCAGCCTAAATCAGCAGCCTCTTGCCACTTTGCTCTTGAGACATATAAACATTTAAAGCATTGTGCTTGCTATGTTTCTGAACATATTTGTCAGACGGAATCCATGATTTATGTCGACAAGCTGTGTACGCTTATCACCTCCATTCTGTCATCTGGAAGTGTGAGTCAATCCAGAAATCTGCAGCCCTTTCCTGACTCTCATCAAGTCAGCATTCTGCATTACACAGTGCAAAAATCCAAAGCTAAACAGTGCCCGTTGCTCGAGATTATGGAGCTACGAGTCCAACACTAGAGGGGGTATTATGTGCCTTATGAGCCCGCGCCGCCATTTTAACATTGTGAGTGCCCTTTTCTACCTATGACCTTTGTCTACGCTTATTGGACTGCACAATAAAGGAACCATAACCAGATTGAGGGACGACTAATTTAGGGACAATTTATTATACCAATCAGCCTAAGAGCATGTTTTTGGGGTGTGGGAGGAAACTGGAGCACCCGGAGAAAACCCACGCAAGCACGGGGAGAATGTGCAAACTCCCACAGACACTGGCCCAAATCCATGTGTCTGCACAGCAAACAGTGATAGTCACTGAGCTGTCGTGTTGCCTGTCAGCTAGTCCAGTTTAAGCGTACTCTAACAACGTGAAGCACTAGGCAACTCTCGAAGCCACATCCAAGAGTACCCTCGCATGACCCACCACATGTATGCCCCTTGTTGGACGACAAGGTGGACCAAATCACTTGTGGATTAAAAAAAAAGACATCAATCAACATGAACAACTTATACAGACATTTACAGAATCCCCAGAAGCTTAGACGTAAGACAAGTGAGCCATTAAATATGTTAGACGGTCCATAGGAATCAATTGATTCCCAGGAACATCCTAAGGCTCTTGATCCTTATTTAGAACAATCTTTTGTATCCCTCCATCTCTAGTCTGCTCATGTGCCTATCTACGTATCCCTTAAACAACTGTAGCTTGCCTGCCTCCACCACCCTACTTGGTAGTGCATTCCAGGCCCCCACAACCCTCTGTGTGAAAAACCTCCCTCTAACATCTGAATTATACCTCGCCCCTCTCACCCTAAGCCTGTGGCCCCGAGTAATGTTCGTATCCAACCTAGGAAAAAGCTTACCACTGTTCACTCTATCTCTACCCTTCATAATCTTATACACTTCTATTAGATCTCCCCTCATTCTCTGTCTTTCTAAGGAAAAAAGCCCCAGTTTACCCAATCTCTCCTCATAACCCAGTCCTTCCATGCCAGGCAGCATCCTGGTAAATCTCCTCTGCGCTCTCTCCAGGGTCTCCACGTCCTTCCGGTAGTACGGCAACCAGAACTGGACACAGTACTCCAAGTGTGGTCTAACCAATGTTCTATACAACTGCAACATTAGACGCCAGCTTTTATATTCTATACCCTTTCCTATAAAGGCAAGCATACCATAAGCCTTCTTCGCCACCTTCTCCACTTGTACTGCCACCGTTAAGGACTTGTGTACTTGTACCCCTAGGTCCCTCTGCGTTTCTATACTCTTAATAGTCCTGCCATTTATCGTATAACTCCCCCCTACATTATTTCTTCAATGTTGTGATCCTGGCCCTTAAATTGTCTAATGAAGGTAAGCCTACATTTGTAAAAATCAGCGAGGATGTTCGGGGGCTACACATACATTTTTTTCTTGCATGCGTGCCAGAATACCTTCAGAATGCAGATGTCATACTTATGACACTTCTATTTTTGTAATTAGAGCTTCATAGTGTCGTGCATTTTTGAACTTTATTAGCGGAACTTTTTATCTGGGCATGCACACGGTGGTTGTGCGGGGGCTGCTCTTGGATGTTTCGAAAGTAGCCTAGTACTTCACGTCATTGTGTGTGCTTAAAACTGGACCAGCAGATGGGCACCACGACAGCTCAGTGACTATCACTGCTAGCTGTGCAGATACATGGATTTGGGCCTGTGTCTGTGGGAGTTTGTGCATTCTCCCTGTGGTTGCGTGGGTTTCCTCCGGGCGCTCCGGTTTCCTCCCACACCCCAAAAAGTGCTCTTAGGCTGATTGGTGCAACAAATTGTCCCTAAATTATTCTCCCCTTAATCTGGTTTCCAATGGGGGTACCATAAGCATAGACATGGGTCAAGGGTGGAGGAGGAAAAACCCATTGTTAAGATGGTGGTGTGGGCTTGTTGGGCCGAAGGGCCTGTTTCCCGTGCTGTGTTGTTCTTTGTTCTTTGTTGTTGATCTGTCTTCTGTTGACTAGAACATCGCAAATGACTGCACTTTTGCTCAGTAACACATCACTTAAAGCACATTGTTTGTGAAATTTCCCACTGCCGGATTTAATTTATTCAAATAACTGAAACATTTTACACTTTTGATTGAAGTAAATTTAGAGCCCCATCATAGAATGTTTGAAAGTATCTTTTCTATAATGTCAGAAGTAATTTTTTAATCACAGACTGGATCTGTGTCCTCCAATCAGCGTGTGGAAAACTTTGGCCTTTACATTATCCTGTCCTTATAAACAAGTGGGGTAAAACGGAATCTAACCCTCCTGTCAGCAACCTGCCCGTTCCACAGGTTCCTCCCAGTAATCTCTCCCTCACCCACTGTTTGTGAAATTTCCCATCACCAGTAATCACATCACAGCCAAACAGTTCTACAGTGTCACACACACCAAAAACGTCTGTCTCTGCTTCAGTTTCTATGATGTTATCTCACTTTCCAACCAAATGTATCACAAGCCTTTCAGTTTGTCCTTTCACATTTTTCAATATATTTCAGAATGCATATCACCCACCAATTAATATATCTAATGTCTTTATTTATTTTCCTTTATTACAGTAAACTTATTCACAATCTGGATACTGAGGGGGAAGAACTGTGGTCTCTCCAAGTGTGTTACTTGTTATCTGGTGGCCATGGCAGTGGCGGACCTATTGGTTGTTTTCTTGGACCTGATTTGCAGACATATTCCCATTGTTTATTGTGAAATTTTCAATTTCCTGAAGTTCATTAAGTTTTGTATCATCCATGCTGCCCTGCTTTATGCAGCAACTGATTGGTTGGTCTGGTTCACTGTCACTTTCACTTTTAATCGATTTGTGGCCATTTGTTGCCCAAAGGTGAAAAGTAAGTATTGCAGCGAGAAAACCACTACTGTGGTTTTGGGAACAGTGACGGTGCTGAGCAGTGTAGAAAATATCTTCGGGTGTTTTATATTGAGACGTGAGTATTTATTCCCTGTGCTTTTGTGATTTTGTTGCTGATGTGATGGATTCTCTGTTTTGGGGAACAATACAATTGCTCCACAACATTCTAACACAATGTCTCCCATTTTTCCTGATTCTTCTGCTCATTTTTTCACTGTCAGATATATTTTGGTGACTAGCAGAGCTCGCAAGAGACTTTGGGCTAACAATAAGCATGAGATTCCCAGAGACCCAAAGATGGAGAGCAAAAAAACAATCAATCATGTTATTATTTGTTATCTCAGCCAATTTGGTTTTGCTATGGTCAGTGTTAATGGTGTTTTCTATTTGGAACCAAATGTTATACTTGGGGTATGATTCTGTATGGATGAATTATTTTGTTCAGAAAAATCAGCTTCATGCTGCAGCTCCTGGGCTGCTGTACAAACACTGCAATTTACACCGTGGCACAGAATAGGTTCAGGGAGCAGTTCAAAAATGTGCTGAAATATCCCTTTACTAGGATTTGGCATTTAATGCAATTATGGTAGGATCAAAGCACACACCAATTTAGATCCAACAGTGAAAATCTGACACATGCAACTTAATGGAATAAATTGGAAACACCTAGTTGATTGGCAAAGGTAGAATCACATATATTAAGCACATTGGTCAAGGAATTAATCATATACAACATTTGCTATCATATATGGCAGGAGTCGCACAAACAATGTTGATTAGAAAAGAGGGAAGCAGGCAAAGATAGTTCACCAGCTAATGGAACTCATAGGGCATGTGGGAATTGTCACACACGTCAAGATCACTGGCTTATATGGAATTGCAGACTTCGAGAGCATTGATGTGTTGGAGTCCTGAACCCTGAGCTTTTCGCACTATGTGGATGATAGGGAAAGTAAGCTCTTGACATATGAAATGATTGACGCACACATACCTTATCCACTTTGCTTGGAATTGGACATATGTTCTGAATCGTACAAGGTCAAATCATACTCTCAATGCTATTGGTTTCTGGGCAATGAATAGGAGGCTGAGAGTGATAAACCATTGAACTATTGCAGGAGTACATTAGTTCATTAGCTGCGGGGTTAATTACAAGCACCAAACTGATCAGCCATTGGATGAGCTAGACACAACAGTTCATTATCTGCGAATTTAATCAGAAACATTCAGTAGATTTGCTATGAGAAGATGCACACCTAGTTCATGAATACGGGATAAATCAGTCTCAGGATGTACTGGCCATGCAAGGGTACTCACATACTGAGATGTTCAACCCTTCTAGGAAAAACAAATCAGGTTCATTGCATTACTGCAAATCACTCACACATGCAGCTCAGTGATTTAATTAACCACTCTTACGGAACTCATTAGCTATGTGGTTAACCATAAACATAAAGGACTAATTAGGGACAGTCAGCATGGCCTTGTGGGTAGAAAATCATGTCTCACAAATTTGAGTTTTTTGAAGGGGTTAGGGTTAGGGTTAGGGTTAGAGTTAGGGCAGTTATGAGGGCAACACAGTTGATGTTGTCTACATGGGCTTTAGCATGGTACTTTTGACGAGGTACCACATGGTAGGTTGTTGCATAAGGTTAAATCTAACGGAATCCAGAGTGAGGTGTCTAAATGGATGCAAAATTGCTTTCTTGACAGAAGCCAGAAGGTGGTTGTGGAGAGTTGCTTTTTTTTCAAACTGCAGGCCTGACCAGCAGTGTGCCTCAGGGATCAGTGCTGGGCCCACTGTTATTTGTCATTTATATTAATGATTTGGATGAGAATATAGGAGGTATGATTAGTAAATTTGCAGATGACACCAAGGTTGATGGCATAACGGATAGAGAAGGGAGTTATCTCCGATTGCTATGGGATCTTGATCAATTGGGCCAGTGGGCTGATGAATGGCAAATGAAGTTTAATTTAGATAAATGTGAGATGATGCATTTTGGTAGATTGAACCAGAGCAGGACTTGCTCAGTTAATGGTAGGGCATTGGGGAGAGTTAGAGAACAAAGAGATCTAGGGTTGCAAGTTCATAGCTCCTTGAAAGTGGAATCACAGGTGGACAGAGTGGTGAAGGAGGCAATCAGCATGCTTGGTTTCATTGGTCAGAACATTGAATACAAGAGTTGTGACATCTTGTTGAAGTTGTACAAGGCATTGGTAAGACCGAACTTGGGAGACTGTGTACAGTTCTTGCCATCCAATTCTCAAAAGGATATTATTAAACTAGAAAGAATGCAAAATGGATTTACTAGAATGCTACTGGGACTTGATGGCTTGAGTTACAACGAGAGACTGAATGGTCTCTATCTTTTTTCTCTGCAGTACAGAAGCCTGAGGGTGATCTTATAGGGGTCTGTAAAACAATGAGGGGCTTAGAACATAGAACATAGAACATTACAGCGCAGTACAGGCCCTTCGGCCCTCGATGTTGCGCCGACCAGTGGAACCAATCTAATGACCCTCTAACCTAAACTATTCCAATGTTATCCATATGCCTATCCACTGACCACTTGAATGCCCTTAAAGTTGGCAAGTCCACAACTGCTGCAGGCAGGGCATTCCACGCCCTTACTACCCTCTGAGTAAAGAACCTACCTCTGACATCCGTCCTGTAATTACCACCCCTCAATTTAAAGCTATGTCCCCTCGTGTTAGCCATCACCATCCAAGGTAAAAGGCTCTCATTGTCTTCCCTATCGAAACTTCTGTTCATCTTGTATGCCTCAATTAGGTCACCTCTTAACCTTCTTCTCTCTAACGAAAGTAAAGAACAAAGAACAAAGAACAAAAACAGCCCGGGAAACAGGCCCTTCGGTCCAACGAGCCCGCGCCGCCATCCCAACACCACCAGTCCCCCTCTCCACCCATGACCCTTGTCTAATGTTTTATGGCCATCCACATAAAGGGAAACTAATTTAGGGACAATTTATTCCTGCCAATCAACCTAACAGCACATCTTTGGGGTGTGGGAGGAAACCGGAGCACCCGGAGAAAACCCATGCAAGCACGGGGACAATGCGCAAGCTCCCACAGACACCGACCCAAATCCATGTGTCTGCACAGCAAACAGCGATAGTCACTGAGCTGTCATCTTGCCCAGTATCTGGTCCAGTTTAGGCACACACTAACGACATGAAGCACTAGGCCAATCTCGAACAACCAAGAGCAGCCCAAGTACAACCAATCGTGTGTATGCCCCTCGTTGGACAACAAGGCGGACCGACTTAAAACCCGTGAATTAAAAGAGAAAAAAATCATTATTATTGTACAATATCCATTTACCTTACCAGGGACGCCCCAATGCTAATGACCCTTATTTAAAACAATCTCCTATATCCACCCATCTCCAACCCAGTCACGTCCCTGTCTAAGTTACTCTTAAAGGACTCTAGCGTGTTTGCCTCCACCCCCTTACTTGGCAGAGCATTCCATACCCCCACTACCCTCTGTGTGAAAAACCTCCCTCTAATATCTGTGTTATACCACTCCCCCCTCACCTTAAGTCCATGGCCCCTTGTCCTATGTGTCTCTATCATAGGAAATAGCTTACCTCTGTTTATTCTATCTATACCCTTCATAATCTTATATACCTCTACTAGATCCCCTCTCACTCGCTGTCTTTCAAGGGAAAAAAGCCCCAATTTATTCAATCTTCCCTCATACCCCAGTCCTTCCATACCAGGCAACATCCTGGTAAACCTCCTCTGCACTCTCTCCAGAGTCTCCACGTCCTTCCGGTAGTAAGGCGACCAGAACTGTACGCAGTACTCCAAATGCGGCCTAACCAACGTTCTGTACAACTGCAACATTAGACTCCAGCTCTTATATTCTATACCCCTTCCTATAAAGGCTAACACCATAGGCTTTCTTCACCAAACTCTCCACTTGCACTGCCACCTTCAAAGGCTTGTGCACTTGCACCCCCAGGTCTCGCTGCTATTCTATACTCCTTACGGGCTTACCCTTTATCATATAACTCCCCCCTACATTATTCTAGCCAAAATACATCACCTCACATTTATCAGGATTAAACTCCATTTGCCATATATCTGCCCAATATAGCAGCCTATCAATATCCCGTTGTATTGCCAGACACTGCTCCTCACTGCCTGCCAATCCAGCCATCTTGGTGTCATCAGCAAATTTGCTGATCACACCACCTACTCCCTCTTCCAAGTCATTTATATACACTACAAAGAGAAGAGGTCCCAGTACTGAGCCCTGCGGCACACCACTAGTGACAGACCTCCAGCTAGAAAAGGACCCCTCCACTACTACTCTCTGACTCCTCTTTGCAAGCCAGTTCTCTACCCATCTAGATACCTGGCCTTGTATCCCATGAGCCTTAATCTTTTCTACCAACCTACCATGAAGGACTTTGTCAAACGCCTTACTGAAATCCATACAGTCCACATCAACGGCTCGTCCTTCATCGACCGTTTTTGTCACCTCCTCAAAGAATTCTACCAGATTCGTAAGGCAAGACTTCCCCTTAACAAAGCCATGCTGCATATCCTTAATCAGATCGCAATGCTCCAAGTGCGCATACATCCTATCCCTAAGAATCCTCTCCATCAACTTACCTACCACTGACGTTAAACTCACCGGCCTATAGTTACCCGAGCTATCCCTCCTACCCTTCTTAAACAACGGTACCACGTTCGCTATCCTCCAGTCCTCTGGGACCTCACCCGTGTCCAAAGAATAGACAAAGATTTGCGTCAGAGGCCCAGCAATTTCATCCCTCGCCTCCCTAAGCAACCTAGGATAAATGCCATCGGGCCCCGGAGATTTATCGGTTTTAGTGCTACCTAAAAGCCCTAACACTTCCTCCCTCGTAATCGATAATAACCTTAAGTCCCTCAGCCTTTCCTCATAAGACCTAACCACCATACCAGGCAACATCCTGGTAAACCTCCTCTGCACCCTTTCCAATGCCTCCACACCTTTCTTATAATGTGGCGACCAAACTGTACGCAATACTCCAAGTGTGGCCGCGCCAGAGTTTTGTACAGTTGCAACATAACCTCACGGCTCCAAAATTCAACCCCTCTACCAATAAAAGCTAACACACCGTACGCCTTCTTAACAACCTTATCAACCTGGGTGCCAGCTTTCAGGGAACTATGCACATGTACACTGAGATCTCTCTGCTTATCGACAATACCAAGAGTCCTTCCATTAGCCCTACATTCTGTACTCCTGTTACTCTTACCAAAGTGAATCACCTCACACTTTTCTGCATTAAACTCCATTTGCCACCTCTCAGCCCAACTCTGCAGCTTATCTATGTCCCTCTGCAAACTGTAACATCCATCCTCACTGTCTACAACTCCTCCAACTTTGGTGTCGTCAGCAAATTTACTAATCCTTCTACACCCTCTTCTAGGTCATTTATGAAAATGTTAAACAGCAGTGACTCCAAAACAGATCCTTGAGGTACACCACTTGTAACTGAACTCCAGGCTGAATATTTCCCATCAACTACCACCCTCTGTCTTCTATCAGCTAGCCAATTCCTGATCCAAACTGCTAAATCACCCTCAATCCCATGCATCCGCATTTTCTGCAATAGCCTACCATGGGGAACCTTATCAAATGCTTTGCTAAAATCCATATACACCACGTCAACTGCCTTACCCTTATCCACCTCTTTGGTCACCTTTTCAAAAAACTCGATAAGGTTTGTGAGGCACGACCTACCCTTCACAAAACCGTGTTGACTATCCCTAATCAATTTATTTCTCTCTAGATGATTATAAATCCTATCCCTTATAATTCTTTCCAAAACTTTGCCCACAACAGAAGTAAGGCTCACTGGTCTATAATTCCCAGGATGGTCTCTACTCCCCTTCTTGAACAAGGGGACAACATTTGCTATCCTCCAGTCTTCCGGAACTATACCTGAAGCCAGTGACGACATGAAGATCAAAGCCAAAGGCTCTGCAATCTCCTCCCTAGCCTCCCAGAGAATCCTAGGGTAAATCCAATCTGGCCCAGGGGACTTATCTATTTTCATACTCTCAAGAATTGCTAACACCTCCTCCTTATGTACCTCAATCCCGTCTAATTTAAAAGCCTGTATCTCAGTATTCTCCTTGACTACATTGACTTTTTCCTGTGTGAATACAGATGAAAAATATTCAGTTAGTGCCTCTCCTATCTCTTCAGGCTCCACGCACAACTTCCCACTGCTGTCTCTGACTGGCCCTAATCTTGCCCTAACCAATCTTTTATTCTTGACATACCTATAGAAAGCTTTAGGGTTCTCCTCGATCCTATCCGCCAAAGTCTTAGATCAGCTAGATAGTCAATATCTTTTCCCAAAGGTCGGGGAGTATAAAACTAGAGAGCAGAGGTTTAAGGTGAGAGGGCAAGATACAAAAGTGTCCAGAGGGGCATTTTGTTTCACAAAGGGGGTGGTGAGTGTCTGGAACAAGCTGTCAGGGATAGTAGTAGAAGCAGGTATAATTCTGTCTTTTAAAAAACATTTAGTTACATGGGTAAGATGGGTATATAGGAATATGGGCCAAATGTGGGCAATTGGGGTCAGCTTAGGGGTTTATAAAAGAAAGGGTGGCATAGACAAGTTGGGCCGAAGAGCCTGTTTGTGTGCTATACAACTCTATGACTATGAGCATGACTATGACCAACCAAGCAAGCAAAATACACTGACAGACTGAGTAAGAGATGCCATCTGACTAATGGCAAAGGCGACCTACTGACTGCCCAAGGCCGATTGAATGACATACAGACTGAGCGAGGCTGATAGAACAACCAACCGAGCAAGTTAGGTCAACACTATGTCTGACTGAGCGAGACCGACTGACAGAGCAAGTAAGGACTTTGCCAGTGAGTGAATCGAATCTCCAACTGAGCAGGCCTGGTGGACCAGCAGACCAAGAAACTGAAGATAACAGACTCATTGAGCAAGAGAGGCTGACTGACCAACTGAATGAACAAGGCTGACTGACTGAGAAGGCAATGGTGGCTGACTGAGTGAGTAATTCCGACTGACTGAGTGAGTGATTAAGCCAGAATAACTGTGAATGAGGCCAATTCCCCTCTGCAGGTACATGAGAACAACTGAAAAAAAACGCTGCACGTATTATTATCTAGCACATATCAAAACAAATACTAACATTAAACACCAGGCAATGACATCAAACATAATTTAAAAATTGATTGCTAGGATGTATTTGCATGTCTAATTACCTATGCTCACTGTAACATAATAGACACTAAATAATGTAACTTGAAACTTGTAACTTAATCAAGAGGATAGAGCTTAGAACAATTAACATCTATGGGGAAAAGTTACTCAGTAAGTTATTGGGATTGAGGGCAGTTCAGTCCCCTGGGTCTGATGGCTTACATACTGGAATGTGACGTTAGAGATAATGGATCCATTGGTGATAACATTCCAAAATTCCTTGGAGATGGGAAAGTTTCCAGTTGATTGAAAAAGTGCTAATGTAATGCCCTTATTCAGAAAGAAAGGGAGACAAAATGTGGGAAATTACAGGCCAGTTAGTTTAACATCTGTTGCTGGGAAAATGTTAGAATCAGTTATCAAGGAAGAAATATCAGGACATTTGGAAAGACAAAACACTATCCATCAGAATCAGTATGGTTTTATGAAGGGCAAATACTGCTTCACTGATTTGCCAGACTTCTTCAAATATGTAGAAAGCAAATGCATAATGGCTTTGCCTGTAGTTTCTGCCCTTTGATTGTGATTATGGGTTCTGTGTACGGTGCATGAGGAGCAGGCTGGTGCATGACTTCGGTCTTTTTAATGTTGATGGTGAGTCCAAAGTTGTCACAAGTTGAGGAAAATTTGTCCATACTGACTTGCATCTCTGGCTCTGAGCCAGTATACAGGGCGCAGTCATCGGCAAAGAGGAAATCTCTCAGAACAGTCTCCTTCACTTTGGTAATAGCTTGAAGTCTCCTCAGGTTGAAGAGCTTCCTATCCACTCTGTACTTGAGGCTGATTCCAGCAACACTGTCCTGGAGAGCATCATTCAGCATGGCAGTAAACATCATGCCGAACAGTGTGGGTGCGAGCACACAGACCTGTTTGATGCCATTGGTGACTGGGAATGCCTCAGATAATTCTCCGCCATCCAGTACTCTGGCCATCATGGAACTGGCTTATCATCTGAATGAATTTGGTGGTTTGCGGGGGTGGGGAGCAGCTGAACTATGACATGATCCAACCCAAGCGTTGTCGATTGACAGTTTCAAAGGCTTTCGCGAGGTCAGCAAAGGGACAGGTATCTAGATGGATTGAAAACTGGCTAGGTAACAGGAGACAGAGGGTAGTAGTGGAAGGATCCTTCTCTAGCTGGAGGTCTGTCACCAGTGGTGTGCCACAGGGCTCAGTACTGGGACATCTTCTCTTCGTAATATATATAAATGACTTGGAAGAACATAGAACATAGAACATTACAGCGCGGAACAGGCCCTTCGGCCCACAATGTTGCGCCGACCAGTCTTATTTTTTAAAAAAAACATTGACCCTCTAATCTAAACCAATCCCTTTTCGTCCATAAACCTATCCACCAATCTCTTAAACGCCCCCAAACTAGGCGCATTTACAACTGCAGCAGGCAGGGCATTCCAGTCCCTCACCACCCTCTGGGTAAAGAACCTGCCCCTGACATCCGTCCTATAACTACCCCCCCTTAATTTAAAGCCATGCCCCCTCGTGCTAGATTTCTCCATCCGAGGAAACAGGCTATCACCATCCACCCTATCTAAACCTCTAATCATCTTATATGCTTCTATAAGATCCCCTCTTAGCCGCCTTCTTTCCAGTGAAAACAACCCCAAATCCCTCAGTCTCTCCTCATAGGACCTCCCCTGCATACCAGGCAACATCCTGGTAAACCTCCTCTGCACCCTCTCCAAAGCCTCCACATCCTTCCTGTAATGTGGGGACCAGAACTGCACACAGTACTCCAAGTGCGGCCGCACCAGAGTCGTGTACAGTTGCAACATGACGCTGCGACTCCTAAATTCAATCCCCCTACCAATAAACGCCAAGACACCGTACGCCTTCTTAACAACCCTATCCACTTGATTCCCAACCTTCAGGGATCTATGTACACATACACCTAGATCCCTCTGCTCCTCCACTCTATTCAAAGTCCTCCCGTTAGCCCTATACTCAACACATCTGTTATTCCTACCGAAATGGATTACCTCACACTTCTCCGCATTAAACTCCATCCGCCACCTCGCGGCCCAGCTCTGCAACCTATCCAAGTCACCCTGCAAACTTCGACACCCTTCCTCACAATCTACCACACCTCCGACTTTGGTGTCATCAGCAAGTTTGTACGTGGTGTGATCAGCAAGTTTGCAGATGACACAAAGATGGCAGGATTGGTGGATAGTGAGGAGGAGTGTCACAGCAGGATATAGATAGGCTGGTATATTGGGCAGATAAATGGCAGATGGAATTTAATCCTGGTAAATGCGAGGTGATACATTTTGGAAGGAATAATGTAGAGGGGAGTTACGTGATAAAGGGTAGACCTATAAAGAGTATAGAAATGCAGAGGGACCTGGGAGTGCAAGTGCACAAGTCACTGAAGGTGGCAACCCAGACGGAGAAGGTTGTGAAGAAAGCTTATGGTATGCTAGCCTTTATAGGAAGGGGTATAGAGTACAAGAGTTGGTGTTTAATACTGCAGTTGTATAGAACGATGGTTAGACCGCATTTGGAGTACTGCGTCCAGTTCTGGTCACCTTACTACCGGAAGGACGTGGAGACCCTGGAGAGAGTGCAGAAGAGGCTTACCAGGATGCTGCCTTGTATGGAAGGACTGGGTTATGAGGAAAGATTGGGTAAACTGGGACTGTTTTCCTTAGAAAGACAGAGATTGAGGGGGGATCTAATGGAGGTGTATAAGATAATGAAGGGTATAGATAGAGTAAACAGTGGCAGGCTTTTTCCTAGATTGGAGACAAATATCACGAGGGGCCACGGGCTTAAGGTGAGGGGGGAGAGGTATAATTTGGATGCTAGAGGGAGGTTTTTCACACAGAGGGTCCTGGGGGTATGGAATGCACTGCCAAGTAAGGTGGTGGAGGCAGGCACGTTGGACTTGTTTAAGGTTTACTTAGATAGACACATGAGAGAAACAGGGATGGAGGGTTATAGGAGACAGTTTTAGAAAGGGTCAGAGCCTCGGGACGTTACTGGAAATCAACTGTTACATGTGTTGACGTTTTTCTCTTTTACTCCGCAGGTGTGTCGGTCCACCTTGTTGTCTAATGAGGGGCATACACGCGGTGGGTCGTGCGTGGGCTGCTCTTGGATGTTTCGAGAGTAGCCTAGTACTTCGCATCGTTTGTGTACGCTTAAAACTGGATCAACAGATGGGCAATATGACAGCTCAGTGACTATCACTGCTAGCTGTGCAGATACATGGATTTGGGCCGGTGTCTGTGGGAGTTTGCGCATTCTCCCTGTGGTTGCGTGTGTTTCCTCCGGGTGCTCCGGTTTCCTCCCACACCCCAAAGATGTGCTCTTAGGCTGATTGGTGCAACAAATTGTCCCTAAATTATTCTCTCCTTAATCTGGTTTCCAATGGGGGTATCATAAACATAGACATGGGTCAAGGATGGAGGAGGAAAGACACATTGTTATGATGGCAGCGCGGGCTCGTTGGGCAGAAGGGCCTGTTTCTCGTGCTGTGTTGTTCTTTGTTCTTTGTTCTCTGGTTGTGTAGAGCTCGTGATTCTGCTCCTGCCACTCCTGAAGTTGACGCACGGCAAAAATCATGTCAATAGTCCTGCGACCTTTGCAGAAGCCGCACTGTGACTCTGAAAGCAGGCCCAGCTCCAGGTGAGTGACCAGATGATTTAGCAGGACTCTTGCGAGGGTTTTTCCTGTGATGGAGAGCAGCAAGATTCCTCGCATATTTGCCAATTGCTCTTCGTCTTGTAGAGGTGTATGATGGAAGCATCTTTAAGTTCCTGAGGAATGGATCCTTGCTTCCAAAAGGACTGGAACAACTCGGTGAGCTTCTCAATAAGTACAGGACCAGCAGCTTTGTAGATCTCTGTGGGTATGGCATCTGCCCCTGGGGCTTTGCCACTGGATAGCTGGCTGACAGCTTTCGTAACTTCGGCTACTACTGGTGGGTCATCCATGGGCGCTATTGATAACGACCTGGGGAACCCTCTCTATTGCCTCATTGTTAATAGATGACGGTCTGTTGAGGACGGCTTCAAAGTGTTCAGCCCATTTCTGCAGGATCTGAGCCCTCTCTGTAATGAGAGTTGCACCATCTGTACTCACCTTGTGTTTTATTTTGTTCGTTCGACCACAAAATGGGATCCTCGCCAGCCGTGGCAAACTGACCAGGGTGTAGTGACACAGTAAGAAGTCTCACAACACCAGGTTAAAGTCCAACCAGTTTATTTGATAGTAATCCCACAAACTTTTGGAAACGCTGTTCCTTTGTCAGGTGTGTGGAAGGGTGTAGTGAAGCAGGTAATGTTTAGGGCACCTTTTCTAGTCCCTTCCTCATTCTATGGAGGTGAGCAATGCATTGAGCAGATTGTTCAACTGGAGCAAAGCAGAGAGAGAGCGATTCATGTCAGGAGTGCTGAGGGTCAGAGATTGATTTTTTTTTCTATCTTTTTATCAGGGTTTTTTTTTCAGTTAAATCAGTAAACTGGAAGTAGGCCACGGGGTGGCCTGGGAAGGTTTCTGCACAAAAAATTTGAACAGGGAGGATTCCCAAGACACTACACGTGTCGAGTTCCCCGCCCTTATCAAAAAAAAGATTCAGGTGAGAGCAGGTAAATAAAAGAAAAGAAAGGGGAAGGAGCAAGGGAGGCAGCGAGTGGAACATGAGACTGTGCAGGGGCTTGATGTCAGCCAGTAGTGCGCGGAAGATTTAAAAAGCAGGCTGCTCTATCCAGCAGGCAGCGGACTGAGAGGAAGCAGAGTGCGACGGCTTCGGCGTGAACAGGCAGAGGTGAGGGTAGGTTCCGGTAAGTTTTTTGTTTCTTCAGAGTAGAAAGTATTGCTAGGCAGGAGGTTGGAATGCTCCTCTTGCAGTATTGGGAAGTCAGGGAGACCTCCGGTATCTCTGACAACGACGCCTGCAGGAGGTGCATCCAGCTGCAGCTCCTAACAAACTGTGTTTGGGAACTGGAGCAGGAGCTGGATAACCTCCGGATCGTTCGGGAGAATGAGAAGTTTATAGATAGTAGCTTCAAGGACGTAGTTACGCCAAAGGCACAGAGCACGGGTAATGGGTTACCTTCAAGCGAGGGGAAAGGACAGGCAGAGCAGGGCTCCCCTGTGGCCATTCCCCTCCACAATAGGTATACTGCTTTGGATACCATTGTGGAGGATTCCTTACCTGGGACAATCTGCGGCAGCTGGATCTCTGGCACTGAGTCTGACTCTGCAGAGCAGAAGGGAGGGGGAAGGAGAGGAGAGCGGTAGTGATAGGGGACTCGATAGTCAGAGGTACAGACAGGAGGTTCTGTGGTCAGGACAGAGAATCTTGGATGGTTTGTTGCCTCCCGGGTGCCAGGGTCAGGGATGTCTCTGATCGCGTGCACAGCTTTTTGAAGTGGGAAGGTGATCAGCCTGATGTCATGGTACACATCGGTACCAACGACGTAGGTAGGAAGAGTGAGGGGGTCCTGAGGAGGGAGTACAGAGAGCTTGATGGAAAGTTAAAAAGCAGGACCTCAGGGGTAGTAATCTCAGGATTGTTACCTGTGCCATATGCCAGTGAGGGTAAGAGTAAGGATGCTCAGGCAAATGAACATGTGGCTGAGGAACTGGTGTAGGAGGCAGGGTTTCAGATTTTTAGATCGTTGGGACCTGTTCCGGGGCAGGTGGAGCCCTTACAAGAGAGACGGGTTACACCTTAACTACAAGGGGACCAATATACTTGCAGGGAAGTTTACTAGTGTTATTGCGGAGGGTTTAAACTAGATTTGCAGGAGGGTGGGAACCAGAGTGCCAGAGCAGATAGTGGAGTGGGGGTGAAAATAAATGATGTTAATAGTTCATGCACAATCACAAATAGAAGGGTTGTGTGTGGTGGTAATAATCTTCTGAGGTGTGTCTATTTCAATACCAGGAGTATTGTGGGCAAGGCAGACAAGTTGAGGGTATGGATTGACGTATGGAATTATAGCCATTAGTGAAACTTGGCTACAGGAGGGGCAGGACTGGCAGCTCAATGTTCCAGCGTTCCAATGTTTCAGACATGATAGAGGCAGAGGGATGAAGGGTGGGGTTGGGGGGGAGGGGTGTGCATAGGTGGTGGCATTGCTCATCAGGGAAGATGTTGCAGCAGTGCTCAGGCAGGACAGATTAGAAGGCTTGTCTCCCGAGGCCATATGGGTGGAGCTGAGAAACAGGAAAGGTATGACCACATTAATGGGGTTGTATTATAGACCACCCAATAGTCAGAGAGAATTGGAGGAGCAAATCTGCAGAGAGATAGTTGATAACTGCCAGAAACATAAAGTTGTGATAGTAGGGGATTTTAATTTTCCACATATAGATTGGGACTCCCATACTGTTAAAGGTTTAGATGGGGTGGAATCTGTAAAATGTGTTCAGGAAAATTGTCTAAATCAATATATAGAGGTACCAACTAGAGAGGATGCGATATTAGATCTTTATTAGGAAATGAGTTAGGGCAAGTGATGGAAGTTTGTTTAGGGGAACACTTTGGTTCCAGTGATCATAATGCCATTAGTGTCAACCTGATCATGGATAAGGATAGATCTGGTCCTCAGGTTGAGGTTCTAAACTGGAAAAAGGCCAAATTTGATGAAATGAGAAGGGATCTGGGAAGTGTGGATTGGCACAGGCTGTTCTCTGGTAAGGATGTAAATGGAAAGTGGGAGGCCTTCAAAGGAGAAATTTTGAGAATGCAGAGTTTGTATGTTCCTGTCAGGATTAAAGACAAAGTAAACAGGAATTAAGAACCTTGGTTCTTGAGGAAGATTGTAAAACTGGTTAAGAGGAAGAGAGAGTTGAAATAAATATACAGGCAGCAAGGAACAGATCAGATGCTCGAGGACTATAAAAAATGCAAGAAGATACTTAAGAGGGAAATCAGGAGGGCTAAACGAAGACATGAGGCTGTCTTGTTCAACAAAGTGAAGGAAAATCCAAAGAGCTTTTATAGGTATGTTAGGAGCAAAATATAGTGAGGGATAAAATTGGCCCTCTTGAAGACCAGAGTGGTAGACTGTGTATGGAACCAAAAGAGATGGGGGAGATACTAAATATTTTTCTTGCATCCGTATTTGCTGAGGAAATGGGCATGGAATTGATGGAAACAGGGCAAACAGGTAGGTAGGTCATGGAACCTTTACAGATTAAAGAGGAGGAGGTGCTGGCTGTCTTGAGGCAAATCAGAGTAGATAAATCCCCAGGTCCAGACAGAGTATTCCCACGGACCCTGAAAGAGGTTAGTGTTGAAAGTGCAGGTGCAATTTCAACTGGCAGACATATTTAAAATGTCAGTATTCACAAGGGAGTACCGAATGATTGGAGGATGGCTCATGTTCCGTTGTTTAAAAAAGGTTCCAAAAGAAATCCGGGAAATTGTAGGCCAGTAAGTTTGATGTCGGTGGTTGGCAAGTTATTGGAAAGTGTGATAAGGAATAGGATCTACAAATATTTGGATGGACAGGGACTTATTAGGGAGAGTCAACATGGCTTTGTGCGTGGTAGGTCATGTTTGACCAATCTATTAGAGTTTTTCGAGGAGGTTACCAGGAAAGTGGATGAAGGGAAGGTGGTGGATGTCGTCTACCTGGATTTCAGCAAGGCCTTTGACAAGGTCCCTCATGGGAGGTTAGTTAGGAAGGTGCAGTTGCTAGGTATACATGGGGAGGTTGTAAATTGGATGAGACACTGGCTCAATGCAAGAAGTCAGAGAGTGGTTGTGGACGATTGCTTCTCTGAGTGGAGGCCTGTGACTACTGGTGTGCTGCAGGGATCGGTGTTGGAACCATTGTTGTTTGTCATTGATATCAATAATCTGGATGATAATGTGGTAAATTGGATCAGCAAATTTGCTGATGATACAAAGATTGGAGGTGTAGTGGACAGTGAGGAAGGTTTTCAAAGCTTGCAGAGGGATTTGGACCAATTAGAAAAATGTGCTGAAAAATTGCAAATGGAATTTAATGCAGACAAGTGTGAGGTATTGCACTTTGGAAGGACAAACCAAAGTAGAAGGTACAGGGTAAATAGCAGGACTCTGAAGAGAGCAGTTGAACAGAGGGATCTGGGAATAGAGGTACAGAATTCCCTAAAAGTGATGTCACAGGTGGATAGGGTCATAAAGAGTGCTTTTGGTACATTGGCCTTTATAAATCGGAGTATCGAGTATAAAAGTTGGAGTGTTATGGTAAGGTTATATAAGGCATTGGTGAGGCTGAATTTACAGTACTGTGTATAGTTTTGGTCACCTAGTTACAGGAAGGATGTAAATAAGGTTGAAAGAGTGCAGAGAAGGTTCACAAGGATGTTGCCGGGACTTGAGAAGCTGAGTTACAGAGAGAGATTGAACAGGTTAGGACTTTATTCCCTGGAGCATAGCAGAATGAGGGGAGATTTGATAGAGGTGTATAAGATTTAGATATATACATAGGTATCGATAAAGTGAATGCAAGCAGGCTTTTTCCACTGAGGCTAGGGAAGAAAAAAACCAGAGGGCATGGGTTAAGGGTGAAAGGAGAAAAGTTTAAAGGGAATATTAGGCGGGCTTCTTCACGCAGAGAGTGGTGGGAGTGTGGAATGAGCTGCCGGATAAAGTGGTAAATGCGAGGTCACTTTTAACATTTAAGAAAAACTTGGACGGGTTCATGGATGAGAGGGGTGTGGAGGGATATGGTCCAAGTACAGGTCAGTGGGACTAGGCAAAAAATGGTTTGGCGCAGACAAGAAGGGCCAAAAGGCCTGTTTCTGAGTTGTAATTTTCTATGGTTCTTTGATTCAATGTTTCATCAACAGGGAATAAATAAGAAGTTTGAGGAGTATAAAAAGTACAAGAAACTACTTAAGAAGGAAATCAGGAGGGCTAAAAGAAGACATGAGGTTGCTTTGGCAGTCAAGGTGAAGGATAATCCTAAGAGCTTCTACAGGCACATTAAGAGCAAAAGGATAGTAAGGGATAAAATTGGTCTTCTTGAAGATCAGAGTGGTCGGCTTTGTATGGAACCAAAAGAAACGGGGGAGATATTAAATGGGTTTTTTGCATCTGTATTTACTAAGGAAACTGGGATGGAGTCTACAGAAATAAGGCAAACAAGTCGGGAGGTCATGGAACCTATACAGATTAAAGGGGAGGAGGTGCTTGCTGTCTTGAGGTAAATCAGAGTAGATAAATCCCTAGGACTGGACAGGGTATTCCCTCGGACCCTGAAAGGGACTAGTGTTGAAATTGCAGGGGCCCTGGCAGATATATTTAAAATGTCGGTATCCACAGGTGAGGTGCCGGATGATTGGAGGATAGCTCATGTTATTCTGTTGTTTAAAAAAGACTCAAAAAGTAATCCGGGAAATTATAGGCCTGTAAGTTTGACATCAGTAGTAGGTAAGTTATTGGAAGGAGTACTAAGAGGTAGGATCTACAACTACTTGGATGGACAGGGACTTATTAGAGAGAGCCAACATGGCTTTGTGTGTGGTAGGTCATGTTTAACCAATCTATTAGAGTTTTTCGAGGAGGTTACCAGGAAAGTGGATGAAGGGAAGGCAGTGGATGTTGTCTACTTGGACTTCAGTAAGGCCTTTGACAAGGTCCCGCATGGGAGGTTAGTTAGGAAGGTTCAGTCTCTAGGTATACATGGGGAGGTAGTAAATTGGACTCAACATTGGCTCAGTGGGAGAAGCCAGAGAGTGGTTGTGGAGGATTGCTTCTCTGAGTGGAGGCCTGTGACTAGTGGTGTGCCACAGGGATCAGTGCTGTGTCTATTGTTGTTTGTCATCTATATCAATGATCTGGATGATAATGTGGTAAATTGATCAGCAAATTTGTTGATGATACAGAGATTGGAGGTGTAGTGGACAGTGAGGAAGGTTTTTGAAGCTTGCAGAAGGATTTGGACTAGTTAGAAAAATGGGCTGAAAAATGGCAGGTGGAGTTTAATGCAGACAAGTGTGAGGTATTGCACTTTGAAAGGACAAACCAAGGTAGAACATACAAGGTAAATGGTGAGACACTGAAGAGTTTAGTAAAACAGAGAGATCTGTGAATACAGATACATAATTCCCTAAAAGTAGCGTCACAGGTAGATAGGGCCGTAAAGAGTGCTTTTGGTACATTGTCCTTTATAAATCAAAGCATTGAGTATAAGAGTTGGAATGTTATGGTGAGGTTGTATAAGACATTGGTGAGGCCAGATTTAGAGTATTGTGTGCAGTTTTGGTCACTTAATTACAGGAAGGATATTAATAAGGTTGAAAGAGTGCAGAGAAGGACTTGAGAAACTGAGTTACAGAGAAAGATTGAATAGGTTAGGACTATATTCCCTGGAGTGTAGAAGAATGAGGAGAGATTTGATAGAGGTGTATAAAATTATGATGGGTATAGATAAAGTGAATGCAAGCAGGCTTTTTCCACTGAGGTTAGGGGAGAAAAAAACTAGAGGACATGGGTTAAGGGTGAAGGGGGAAAAGTTTAAAGGGAATATTAGGGGGGGGGTGCACGTTCTTCACACAGAGAGCGGTGGGAGTGTGGAATGAGATGCCAGATGAAATGGTAAATGCGGGCTCACTTTTAACATTTAAGAAAAACTTGTACAGGTTCATGGATGAGAGGGGTGTGGCGGGATATGGTCCAGATGCAGGTCTAGTGGGACTCGGCAGAAAAATGGTTCAGCACAGTTAAGAAGGGCCAAATGGCCTGTTTCTGAGCTGTAGTGTTCTAAGGTTCTGTGGTTTCTGAAGAGGGCTGCCCAGTCTCCCAGGTGGATGTTGAGTTTCACTGCTGCTCCAGTCAGCGGAAAGTGACCATTAGACCTGAGCCGCCTGTGTGCAGGTCCATGACTACAGCTCCCTGTGTATCCACACCTGCTGCTTCGTCGCTCACCCATTGCCACAGGACTTCAAGGGTTGAACAGAACAATAATGATGATGATGATGGTGTCGAAAGTGAGGGAGATTTGTGCAGCGTCAGCCTCACTCTCTCTTCCCAATTCCCATCTGAATCCAGTGACAAGACAAGAGTCAAAACGGCTGGAGATGGGACTAGGTGCAGTGGATGACCAGGACGTCTTCTGTCTCTTGTCCTGCTTTTTGCGTTCCATGATGCTGGCAGAGGCCGCCTTCTTGGCCGTTGGACCTTCCATTGCTCTCGTCCGCTCAATCCGTCAGAGTCTGTCTTCACATGTTGGATAGACATCTCTCTATCTCACCGAGGATTGAGACCCATCGGTTACCCTCACCTGGTTTAGCCGGCTTGTTGAGGCCGTTGCCCGGGGTGTGGCTGCTGTCGCATGAAAACAGCTACGGGGAGCCACAGGTGAGAGCTGAGTGCCAGGTGGGGGCAAAGGGTGGACAAACCGCCCTGAAAAGGACACGACATGTTCCCCCACCAGAGGTACTACCCCTCCCTGACACCCCATACACCTCCGGCATGATGTAATTTTGACGTGAATCACAGTAGGTTTATAAAAGAATCAACCTGGCACAGCAGCCTTGAACTGGCATGAGAAGGTAAGTGCTGCTAGCGGAACATGGGGGATGTTGCAGGCAGGCCCTGGAAATGCCTCTTGGCCTTTCTCTTGCTGTCTTCAGGTGCTGACCCGTTGTCCAGTGATATCTGGGGTGGGGGAGAAGGCTCCTATTTTCTCACAGCTTCCTGAATGAGGTTTTTCAGGTAGTCCCCCGCCCCCCTTCCTGTCACACACCCTGGGCAGCTCTCTCGTGCACTGTGTGAAGCAGCCTCGAGGGCTCCCGCTCACCCGTCCCCTCTGGGGCACTGTGCAGTGACATTGTTTTTCTGTGTGGTGTGGTCAGGGACTGAGTGCTGGTGTTCTGGGAGGGGGAGGAGTGCACCATGTGCTGACAGAGGCCTCACCAGCTGAAGCAGCTGCTGCTCCAGGCCAGAGTTCAGACATGGGCTGCATCGAACCTGCTGTCACTGGACACACATCTGGTGCTGCTTTACAAGCTGTCCCTGCCCTGTGACATGGACCAGCTACACGCGCCTGTAACATACGCTGCAGTTGCAGACATAGCAATGGCTCAGTGGTGCACATTACCCACGGCTGCTCACTGACCTATTTAACCGGGTCACACATGGCACCAAGGATTGTGTGGAATTGTCAGCACCCACAAGTGGGGTATTGGCCCAAGTGAGGGTTTGAGGTGGTGCTGAGTCTATACAGCCAATGATAATCATCATTCTGTGCTCTTTCCAAACCCCACTATGCAGGTGGATCTCGGTTTGCTCGATCTGGAGCTGGCCATGTTGGTGGCAGCAGGGCAGAGGAGGAGGAGGAAGAGGTGGCTCAGGATGTGGTGGGCATGGAGAGACCACCGCAAGAGGAGCCACCAGCAGTCCCTCGGGAAGGAGGGGAGGAGGCTGCTGCTGAGGCCAGGAGGTGGATGAGCAGGCTCCTGAGAGGGTGCGCAGAGGGCGGTGGGTGCTGAGGCCAAGGAGGTACAGGCCCCACAATTCCATCAAAGCCCTCTCAGAGGAGATGTGCTGGCACTGGCTGCAGTTCTCCAAAATCATGGTGCATCACATTTGTAGGGTGCTTGCATACCAGGCACCTGGTGGGGGGTTTGCGGGGGGTGGGGGTGGTGAGGGGGAGGGGGAGGTGGGGGTCAGCCACCCGCTCCCTGTGGACATGAAGGTTCCGGCTTCCCTGAACCTTTTCACACCTGTATCATTCCAGGCACCCTTTGGCGACTTAGCTGGGATCTCCCAAGTCTCTGTGCTCAGATGTGTGCGGCTGGTCTCAGATGTTCTAGATGCCTGGGCAGGGCAGTACATAAACTTTAATGTGGGCAGTGCACAGCAGGAGGCCCAGGCTCTCAGCTTTGCTCCCATTGCCGGGATTCTCAGTGTCCAGGGAGCAGTGGATGGGACGCACATTGCCTTGTGGGACCCCCATGCAGAACCACAGCCATTCATCAACAGGAAAGGGTTCCACTCCCTGAATGTGCAGATCTTGTGTGACCATTGAATGAGGATCTTGCAGATCGATGCATATCATCCAGGGAGTGTCCATGACAGCTTTGTGCTCAGACAGTTGGACACCCCTGGGCTCTTTGAAAGCCAGCCTAGGCTCCTGGGATGGCTACTGGGTGATAAGGGTTACCCGCTAACGTCACAACTGATGATGCCTGTGCGGAGGCTCCAGACTGAGATGGAGACCCACTACAACGAGGCCCATGCAGCACCTGGTCCATCGAAGAGCAGTGCATCAGCCTGCTGAAAATGTGGTTCTGCTGCTTGGACTGCTCCGGGATGGTCCTCCAGTCTGACTGTGTGTGTGCTCCACACATCATCATTGTTTGCTGTGCTCTACACAACATCACCCAGTAGCGGGGAGAGCAGCTGGAGCAGGAGGAGGAGGAAGAGGAGGGGAAGGAGGAGCAGCGAGGGGGTGAGGTGGGCAACCCACCATATGAGGAGCCAGAGGAAAGTGGGCAGGTGGCAATGGCAGGTACCTGGCAGGGAAGGCAGCGAGGGCCTGGACTGCAGCCCGCAGCCTGGACTGCTAACCCTAACCCTAACCCAGCTAGTACTGTACAGTGAGGGGGCTGCAACCACCACTCATCCACCACACCCAGGGACAAATGCAGCCACTATTCCCCCTTCAAACTGACCTGGACTCTCAAATCACCACATCACCCTTCCCCAGCCTCTCTCATCCCACCATCCAAGCCTGTTAGTGTGCCTGGGCTGCCAATGGTTGTGAGTCTTAGTTGAAGGCTGGAGGATGATGAGGTCTCACTGTTGTGCAGACTGGGATCCTGCCCCTGGGGCCACTCAAGTCTGATTCCTACCTGTACTCCGAATGCACGATACCGCTTTGGCCCACGGAGCTGTAAGAGTTGGGTATACATGTTGTTGGGAATAAGGCGGCGGGAGGTGGGGGCGGGGAGCTGTGTGGTCTGGTAGGTGTTTGGGATGGTAGGGCAGGCACTCTGCAACATGTGGCTGAGTCTTGCAAGGCTCGACAACAGCACTTCTATGAATGGGAATGGGGAGCACTGAGCTTAGTGAGTTGGGGGGGGGGGGTTGTGGAATCAGAGACACATTAATCACATCTGTGAGTGGATATAAAAGTTTATTGTGCTCGTAACATTAGTGACGAATAAACCCTGACCGCTGGTGAACTCTTAGTGAACTACAACTTTCTAACTTTCTGCAGTCAACTGCTTCTTCTAGGTGCTACCCAAGGATGCACATTGGAGGTGGAAGTGTCCAGCTATGATGCACACCCTGTTGCCTGTGATGCTCTTGGTGGACATCCTCTGGGTGGCAGGGACCTGGAGGATCCTGGTGGACTTGTGGATGGCACTGTTTTGATGCCACCTTGTTCATCACACTGGCCCTGAGATGCCCTGGGGTGAGGAAGGGGGGAATCGGATGGTTTCTGGATATTTGGATCTCTTGGTGGAAGGCTCCGGCATGGGCTGAAGCCCTTCCTCCTCCCTTGGGGTGCCCAGAGGCCCTGGGGACACTCAATGGGTAGTTGGACTGAGCTCCAGAAGCTCCGGCATCACCTGACTCTGCCAGTCCTGGAAGCCCAGATGCATCTGCCCCATGGTCTCTGGAGCCCCTCAGCAGTAGCCCTCTGAGCCTGGACTAAGTTGTCGAGGCTCGCAGCTATAGCCTGCTGTCTCAAGGGTGCCAGCGAGAGCCCAGCCATAGCCAGCAGTGTCTCCCACGTGCTCCCAACACCCATGGCCACGGAACAATGTGTCTCCTGGATGCCGGAAACACACTCGCCCATGGCCTGGACACTGTCACCCATGAGGAGAGACTCCTGAGCCAGACTTTCCACTGCAGTCACTGCCTTTGCAATGTTGGCCTGTGTCTCACGCTGTGTCGGCACCACCTCCTGCAACAGCACTCTGTTGGGCTCCCTTAAACAGCCTTGCAGTCGCAGCACAGTTGCTGACAACCCTTCCACAACTCCCCGGGTTTGCTGATGCATCTCCACCAGCTTGGTGGAACAAACCCAGAGGCCCAATATCTGGCTTGGAGACAGCTGAATCCTGGCCTCTGGCAGACCTCGATGTGCCAGAGCCCTTAATGTGCCCTCCTCCACCCGATGTTTATCAGTGTCTGTGAGGTTCTCATGAGTTTGTGACCCAGAAGCCTCAACATTCAAGGTATCCACCATGGTGATAGTCTCTGTGTTAGTGGGTTGTGTAGTACATCTTGGTGCCACTTCAGTGGTGTTGTCATTGGAAGATTCTTCAATGCCTTCCTCTGAGGTGTCATCCAGGGAGCCATGGGCAGTTTGCTCCAGAGCAGCAGGAGGGGCGGGGTGGGGTGGGCGGTGGGGGGTGGGGGGGGAGTGGCGAAAGAGGCCAACATCCAAAGGACTGGGTTCCTCTGGGTCCAGAGCTGCAATAAAGACCATACATTAGGGGAAGGGAGGCAAAACATTCTATGCATCATCTCACTTACTTCGAGAAGGATCTCGGTTGAGGGTGAGCTTCTGTTCATTTGCATGCTGGACACGGACCTGGCTGTCTGTGACCATTTGGGACAGCCCATCACCCCCTGTCGGCTCCATGGCAAGCTGTTCAAAGCTGGTCAGCTGCTGCAGGTCAGGCACACCACCACAGTCTATGCCGTTTCCCATGCGTTGCGGACTTTCTTTTCCTGTGGGATGATAAGATGGATAGCAAGCATTCATTTATTGCGGTGCATAGTGTGTCTCAGGCATTGTGCTGGCAGTTTCAGGGAAAGCAGTCACCACTGAAAGGTGCTCGTTGAGGGGTGAGGGGAAGAACATAGAACATAGAACATAGAACATTACAGCGCAGAACAGGCCCTTCGGCCCACGATGTTGCGCCGACCAGTTAAAAAAAAACAACAATGACCCACTAACCTAAACCAATCCCTTTTCGTCCATAAACCTGTCCACAGACCTCTTAAACGCCCCCAAACTAGGCGCATTTACAACTGCAGCAGGCAGGGCATTCCAATCCCTCACCACCCTCTGGGTAAAGAACCTACCCCTGACATCTGTCCTATAACTACCCCCCCTTAGTTTAAAGCCATGCCCCCTCGTGCTAGATTTTTCCATCAGAGGAAAAAGGCTATCACTATCCACCCTATCTAAACCTCTAATCATCTTATATGTTTCAATAAGATCCCCTCTTAGCCGCCTTCTTTCCAGCGAAAACAACCCCAAATCCCTCAGCCTCTCCTCATAGGATCTCCCCTCCATACCAGGCAACATCCTGGTAAACCTCCTCTGCACCCTCTCCAAAGCCTCCACATCCTTCCTGTAATGTGGGGACCAGAACTGCACACAATACTCCAAGTGCGGCCGCACCAGAGTTGTGTACAGTTGCAACATAACGCTACGACTCCTAAATTCAATCCCCCTACCAATAAACGCCAAGACACTGTATGCCTTCTTAACAACCTTATCTACTTGATTCCCAACTTTCAGGGATCTATGTACACATACACCTAGATCCCTCTGCTCCTCCACACTATTCAAAGTCTTCCCGTTAGCCCTATACTCAACACATCTGTTATTCCTACCAAAGTGAATTACCTCACATTTCTCTGCATTAAACTCCATCCGCCACCTCTCGGCCCAGCTCTGCAACCTGTCTAAGTCTTCCTGCAAACTATGACACCCTTCCTCACTATCTACCACACCTCCGACTTTGGTGTCATCAGCAAATTTACTGATCCACCCAACTATACCCTCATCCAGATCATTAATAAAAATTACAAACAGCAGTGGCCCCAACACAGATCCCTGAGGCACACCACTTGTAACCGAACTCCATGATGAATATTTACCGTCAACCACCACCCTCTGTCTCCTATCCGCTAGGCAATTCCTGATCCAATTCCCTAGATCACCCCCAATCCCATACATCTGCATTTTGTGCAGAAGCCTACCATGGTGAACCTTATCAAACGCCTTACTAAAATCCATATACACCACGTCCACTGCCTTACCCCCATCCACCTCTTTGGTCACTTTCTCAGAAAAAGAGGTTAGATTCTGTTCCTGGGGGAAGGGTGACTTGTTGCATGCCCTTCAAGTATAAGCAGGGTTGGAGATCGTTGCCAAACATGTCCGGGTTCCAAGTGGGATGCTCACTCACCGTTGCTGCTTGAAGACGGTCATACAGTTTTTTACCAACACTGCCAGCCAGAGCGCAGTATCAGGCTCCTGGCATTCACCGATCCTGCCACCTCCTCCCAAAATGCCATGGCAGGTGAGGGCCATGGCTGGGGAAGATCCCTCACACCTCTCCTCCGCAGCATCTAGCAGGAGCTCCTGGTCGGCCTCTGTGAATCTGGGAGCTGGTTTACAAGCAGCCATCTTTGTGGCATGACTGGCTGTGTGTCCATTCCTGCAGCCGATATACAGCTGTGACTTATTAGGGGAGAGTAAGAAGTGTCACAACACCAGGTTAAAGTCCAGCAGTTTATTTAGTAGCACAAGCTTTCAGAGTGTTGCTCCTTCTTCAGGTGAGTGAGACCAGCCATGTCTGTGGGGTGGGGGGGAGGGGAGGGGTGTGATTTGCGGGCCAGCGATGAGGCCAGCAATGTTTATGGGGAGGGGATTGGGGGGGGGTTTGGGGCTGCCAGCAATGAGGCCAGCGATGCCTGTGCGTGGGGTTGTGGGGGCCAGTGATGTCTGTGTGTGGGGTTGTGGGGGCCAGTGATGTCTGTGTGTAGGGTTGTGTGGGCCAGTGATGTCTGTGTGTGGGGTTGTGGGGGCCAGTGATGTCTGTGTGTGGGGTTGTGGGGGCCAGCGATGTCTGTGTGTGGGGTTGTGGGGGCCAGTGATGTCTGTGTGTGGGGTTGTGGGGGCCAGTGATGTCTGTGTGTGGGGTTGTGGGGGCCAGTGATGTCTGTGTGTGGGGTTGTGGGGGCCAGTGATGTCTGTGTGTGGGGTTGTGGGGGCCAGCGATGTCTGTGTGTGGGGTTGTGGGGGCCAGCGATGTCTGTGGGGGTTTGAAAGCAGTAATCTAGATGCTTGGAGATCTTTTCAGGGCGCCGTGATTCAGATTTGTGTTTCAAGGTTCAGTATTTGATTTGTGGCACGGTGGCACAGTGATTAGCACTACTGCCTCACAGAGCCAGGTACCCGGGTTCAATTCCCGGCTTGGGTGACTGCCTGTGTGGAGTCTGCATGTCATCACCATGTCTGTGTGGGTTTCCTCCAGGTGCTCAGGTTTCCCCCTATACTCCAGAGATGTACAGGTTAGGCGAATTGGCCATTGTAAATTGCCCCTTTGTGTCAGAGGGAAGAGCTAGAGTAAACACATAAGGTTCTGGGGATAGGGCCAGGATGGGATTGTGGTTGGAGCAGACTCAATGGACCAAATGGTCTCCTCCTGCACTGTAGGATTTGATGATTCTATGAATATAGTTCAAGTATTTGCTTCCCAAATTAAGATCACATTGACAAAAGAATCAGAATTTAATTTAATCAACAATATTGACTTTTTACCTTGCAATTTTAACACAATGAAAATCAATGAATGGTAATCTGATAGAGTAAAGGGCTTTGTATTTATACATTGACAATATTTCATCTCCAACCACGGCTCTTCCCTCTGCGACTGGGTCCTAGATTTCCTAACCCACAGACCGCAATCAGTAAAGATAGGCAACAACATCTCAATGATCATCTTCAACACTGGTGCCCCACAAGTCTGTGTTCTCAGCCCCTTATTACGCTCTTTATACACTTATGACTTTGTGGCCAAATTTCTCTTCAATTTGATTTTCAGGTTTGCTGACGACACCACCATAGTGGGTCAGATCTCAAACAGTGACAAGACAGAGTACAGGAATAAGATAGAGAATCTGGTGAACTGGTGCAATGATAATAATCTTCCCCTCAATGTCAACAAAACAAAGTAGATAGTCACTGGGAATGAAGTGGAAATGGTCAAAAGCTTCAGGTTCCTAGGTGTCCAGATCATCAACAACCTACCCTGGTCCCTCCATTCCGATACTGTAGTTAAGAAAGCCTTTAATTTCTCAGGATGCTAAGGAAATCTGGCATGTCCACTACGACTCTCGCCACCTTTTATGGATGCACTGTAGAAAGCGTTCTTTCTGGTTGTATCACAGCTTGGTATGGCTCCTGTCTGTCACAGACCACAAGAAGCTATAAAGAGTTGTAAACGAAGCCCAATCCATCACACAAACCAGCCTCCCATCCATTTGACTCTGTGTAAACTTCCCTGCTTCCTTGGCAAAGCAGTCAGCATAATCAAAGACTCTACGCATCCCAAACATATACTCTTCCACCTTCTTCCGTTGGGAAAAAGATACAAAGTCTGAGGTCATGTACCAACCGACTCAAGAATAGCTTGTTCCCTGCTGCCATCAGACTTTTGAATGGAACTACCTCATGTTACATTGATTTTACTTTCCATCCTAGCTATGACTGTAACATTACATTCTGAATCCTCGCCTTTCTGTGGACAGTATGCTCTGGTGTATAGTGCGCAAGTAACAATAATTTTCACTGTATACATGTGGCAACAATAAAATAAATCAAAGCCCAAAAGACATGCTGGTCAGATGCATTGGGCCATGCTAAATTCTTCCTTTGTGTACCCGAACATGCACCGGAGTGTGATGACTAGGAGATTTTCACAGTAACTTCATTGTGGTGTTAATGTCAGCCTACTTGTGACACTAATAAATGAACTTTAAACTTTAAATCAAAAAAGGTGCAGTAAAGGGATTTGTATTTGTACATTAATATTTCTATCTTTATTCTGTCTGGTAAAATGAGTATATACAATGAAAGGAATATAATTCAAAGGTATTACCATATCCACAGGAGTGAACAAACAGACTTGTGTCAATGTTATCTGTCCAGGAGGAATTAATTAACATTCATTGCATTTTACGATGCATATTTCACTTTGTGACCTATAAACAGGGGAGTCCCTTTCAACAACACATGCAACTTTTCCATTCATAGTTGTTTGAATTCAGGTTACTTATCATTTTGCTCTAACACTTGGAAAGAAAGAAATGCCAGGACACGGGAAACCTGAACTCTTCTATTTATGTTGAAGTGATATCCTTTGACTGTGAACGATATGGGAAATGGCAGGCAATGCAGCCCAATCTATTAATGCTAGTTCTTTGTAATAACTATTTCATTAATCTTCTCCCCCTGCTTTTTCACATACCCCTGAATATATCCCCTTTTCAATGTTACTTCCTCCTTTATTTTTTTGAATATTGATCTATGATTCAATTTCAGCAACTTCAGCCAAGTCCAGCGCTTCAGTTTCCTCCCACAGTCCGAAAGATGTTCTGGTTAGGGTGCATTGGGCCACGCTAAATTCTCCCTCAGTGTACCCGAACAAGTGAGTGTGGCGACTAGGGGATTCTCACAGTAACTTCATTGCAGTGTCAATGTCAGCCTCCTTGTGACACTAATAAATAAACTTTACTTTAAATGTCCCTAATAACTCTCCTATCAAGCACTGGAGTTTTAATTTGAGTGCTGAATTAATCAGATAATCATAGAATTACTGTAGTGCAGAAGGAGGCCATTCAGTCCATTGAATCTATACCAACAACAATCCAATCCAGGCCCCATCTCCGAAACCCATTGTATTTGTCTGTTGGATCCCTGACAAAAGGGACCATTTAGCTTGGCCAATCCTTCTAACCTGCATATCACTGGACACTGAGGGGTAATTTAGCTTGGCCAATCCTCCTAAGCTACACATCTTAGGACACAAAGGGGCAATTTGGCATGGCCAATCCACCTAACCCAGACATCTTTGGTCTGCGGGAGGAAACCGGAGCATTCAGAGGAAACTCACACGGATGCAGTGAAGACCTGGAGACTCCACACAGACAGTGACCAGGGGCTGGAATCCAACCCGGGTCCTTGGTTCTGTGAGGCCAGAAGTGGTAACTTCTGTCACCGTGCCGTCCAAGCTACTTGTGACATTAACAAATAAACTTTAAACTGATATGTAGTTTAACCTTTTCTGGATATTTCTCTGATTCATTCACAAACAGTGAATCAACATAGGATTACAAAGATTTACAAAAATTATTTTCTAACTACATGGCACTTAGATCTGAAGCCTCAATCTAAAACAATCAACAATTAATTATTTTTCTCTATTTCTTCTCCCAGGGATTAGAATTTTGCAGGCTGAAATGTGATTTGGAACCCTTGGACCAGAGCTTTTCTCCAGAGGAGGATGATGGTCTGAGGCCTTTTCCACAGGCCACACTCACAAAAGTTGATCTGCTTCCTCGGATGATTATGCCAAAAAAAATTGCCATAATTCAATCATAAGCCTTCTGCTGTGAATGACACAGATTTGCTTTAATATTATTAGAAAAGGATCACTTTGAAATAATCATTTGTCTCAATAATTGATTTATTCAGGGCACTCACGTCATTTTTACCATCAATCTGGGCATTTCATTCAACAACAATACATTCATGATTTGTAATTATTACCCAGTGTTGATCCATTCATTCAAAATCATACAATCATAAACTCATAGGATCCTTACAGTGCAGGAGGCCATTCAGTCCATCGAGCCTGCATCAATCGCAACCCCACCCAGACCCTATCCCTGCACGCCCACATATTTACCCTGCTAATCCCCCTGAATGAAGGGTCATGAATGAAGCCCAGTCCATCACACAAACCAGCCTCCCATCCATTGACTCTGTCTACACTTCCCGCTGCCTTGGAAAAGTATGATTCAAAATAATAAAATATTGAATTATAAACATTCCCTCTGTGGTGAGGGTCTGGAGTAGGTGCTGTAAAGACATGGAGTTATAAATGTTCTTTGATAAATTACATATAAACAGCACAATTAGTACACAGTGGTAGCTGTACTGCTCAATCATGAGACATTTCAGACTGCGTATCTATGAAAGTTAGTCATAGAGTCATCGAGGTTTACAGCATGGAAACAGACCCTTTGGCTCAGCTTGCCATCCTTTATTTTAAATCACTAAGCTCGCACTAATTGCCCTGATTGCCTGCATTTGGCCCGTATCCCTCTATTCCCATCTTACTCATGTAACTGTCTACATGCTTTTTAAAAGACAAAATTGTACCCACCTCTACTATTGCCTCTGGCACCTTGTTCCAGACACTCATCACACTCTGTGTGAAAAGATTGTCCCTCTGGATCCTTTTGTATCTCTCCCTTCTCACCTTAAACCTATGTCTCTAGTTTTAGACTCCCCTACCTTTGGGAAAAGATGTTGACTGTCTTGCTGACAAAAGTCCCAGGGGGTGATTCTCCCAAAAAATTCTAAGTTCTGAACTGGCTGGAAAACTGGTGTAAATCACACTTTTTGCAGTGGGAGTTCAGACTCGAACCTCTCGCAGTCAATGCAATTCTGAGGTCACAAAAGTGAATATCATTAAAAGCTCGGAGCTCGGGGCCTATTCACACTGGAGTTTGACAGTTCCACAATTCTGTGCACGTGCAGTGGCCCCGATCTGTCAGCTTGCAGTTTGCTGGCCAGCTCAATTGCTGGACAGTCATTGGCAATTAGCTGGATCTGCGTGATTCCCCCCATTGCTGATGAGCTGGATCTGCGTGATTCCCCCATTGGTGATGAGCTGGGTCTGTGTGATTCCCCCATTGGTGATGAGCTGGGTCTGTGTGATTCCCCCATTGGTGATGAGCTGGGTCTGTGTGATTTCCCCCATTGGCGATGAGCTGGGTCTGTGTGATTCCCCCATTGGTGATGAGCTGGGTCTGTGTGATTTCCCCCATTGGTGATGAGCTGGGTCTGTGTGATTCCCCCATTGGTGATGAGCTTTGTATTTAATTTAATCATTTTCTTGTATTTAATTAATTAATTTTCTCTACGTCTTCTCCCCAGGAATTAGAATTTTGAAAACTGAAATGTGACTCAGAACCCATGAACCACAGCTCTCTCCAGAGGAGGAGGATGAACTGAAGCCTGTTCCACAGGCCACACTCACGTGTGTTGTTGTCTCTTTATTATCCCAAACGAGGTCGGAGTGGGGGCTGGAGTTTGAAGCCTGTGGTTAAAATAGCCAAACTTTGCAATTCATCACAAATATGTAAACTCTTTGGCGGATGATAGAGAAAATTAATTCTGTAATATGAACCTGTCTATTAGTTTGTTTGTATCAAAAATAACAGGAGTGTGAGACAGAGCAATGAACCTAATTATTAAATAAAATGAGCGGAGGCCTTTACAATTCAATTTTAGAAGTTCAGACTTTTGTCACTCTAGTTCCAAGGAGGGGGTGGAGTGGTTTTCACTGTTTCTGCCTCTTTCTCACTCTGTCTCCCTCACACTCTCACACTGTCATTCACTCTCTCACAACCTCTCTCACACCCTCCCTCCCTCGCTCTCACATGCCCTCCCTCACTGTCTCACACTCTCTCTCGTTCTCACATCATCTCACTCTTTGTCTGTCTGCCTCTCTCTCTCTCTCACTCTGTGTGTAGCAGTGCCGATGATATCTCTGTGCATTAATGGATTATGGTTTTAAAAGGATAAAAGCAAATTACTGCGGATGCCGGAATCCGAAGCCAAAAGAGAAAATGCTGGAAAATCTCAGCAGGTCTGGCAGCATCGTTAAGGAGAGAAACAAGTTGATGTTTCGAGTCCAGGTGGTCCTTTGTTAAAGACTGAAGCTCAGAGCTTTAACAAAGGGTCACCGGGACTCAGAATGTCAGCTGTTTTCTGACCTTACAGAGGCAGCCATGTTGCTAAAAGGATTTGGACACTCGGACACTCGTACACACACACACACACACACACACACGGACAGGTGCACACTGATACACACTAATGCACACGCACAGATACACACTGATATGAACAAATACTGATATACACACAGATACACACTTACATACGCACTGATAGACACGCACTCAGATACACACTGTTATGCACTCAAATTGACACACAAACATACTGCTACACACACACACTGACCCACACACACCCAGTGATACACACATACATATTCACACACACATACACACACTGACAGACAGACATAGATACTGACAGACACATAAGTAGACACTGACAGACACACACACAGACAGACTGACACACACCCACACGCACACACACACGAACACACACCAGCTTCCTGATTGGTTGAAGCGTCTGTTGCTCAGCGAATTGAGCTCCCAGATTTGTTCTGCTGGTGTCCTGATTGGCTGACGCAGCTGTCAGTCAGAAAGCCCAGTCCATTATCAGTCAAAGTGCAGAGACCAGGTGGACTTGGCTGTCAGGAAGCAAGCGGCATTTCTGACTGGCTGCTTTGGGCAGTAGTTGGTCTGGCATCTGATTGGCTGAGGCATCAGTTAGCCATCCAGTCCCCGACAGGCTGAAGCAGTCAGTTAGTGATCCTACTCTAACAGTTGTGTTTCTTCATTAATTGAATAATTGATGTAACTAGATATTTCACTGCGATTCCGATCTGCTCCCTGAATTTGGATTGAGTCACCACGTAAATAAATGTGTTCGTGCAGCAATTTAAATCCTGCAGCATAAATCCAACTACTTGAAATGTATATTCCGGAAGAGTGAGGTAAATTAATCCTCTCGAACAGATAAAAAATATGACAGACACCGACCAGAGCAGAATGAAAGCTCCGGAAATGCTGAAGAGTAAAATCATTGACTTCCTTCTGCTCTCCATCTCAAGGTCTCTGCGATTCTTTCCCTTATTCTGAGCCCTCAGTCCCTTCCGGATTCGACTGGTCATCAAAATGTGACTGACTGTCAGAGTGTTAATCAACAGGATTAAACCAAATGGGAGCAATGGAGTTAAAATCTGATCAAATAAGGAAAATCCAACCCACCTGGGATCAGTGAAAACATTTGCCTTTGTCCGACAGAACCATTGGACATTGTCGATTATCCTTTGAGGTTCATTTGTAAAATACATAGGGATGTTTTTAATGGAGAGCAGAGCGCCAGTTATTGCCAGAATCACAGCCGCAGTTTTCCCGGTACAATATTTAGTTTTCAGTTTCTGGCAGCGAATGGCCACAAATCGATCAAAAGAGAAAGTGATGGTGAACCAGACGGAACAGTCTCTGGCTGCAGTCAGCAGGAAAGCTTTAAGACGACACACAGAGGTGAGAGACAGGAAACTCAGGGGGAAATAATAACCATTTATCCAGGTGAGAATGGGGTTAATGATGATGAACAGTAGATCTGCCACTGCCATGGCCACCAGGTAGCGAGTGGTGCAGGTGGAGAGGCCGCACTTTCCTCGACTCAGGATCACAATTCCCAGTAAATTAACTGTCAAAGAACAAGGAATAAGAGCCGGGACATTAGTGAGTAAACATTCTCCATGTCTGAGTCGACAGTAAGGAGAGGATTTCAGCATCAATCCAATGGACAGGAGTTCCCGGGGTAGCGGCGTTCTTGGAGGATTGTGTTAGAGATTAACATTGCAGATTGGAAAGTAGCCAATGTAACATCACTGGTTAAATAGGGACTGGGGGACAGGAAGCTGTGAATGATACATCTCTCACTTTCATGGAGCAAATCTGCAAATTCTGATCATTCAAATATTTCAGAGAGATTGGATTTATTATCTGATTTGTTTTACAGGATTAATTCAGACTGGATGGGTCTCCCAATCAGGCCCAAAGTGGACAGGGATATACCAGAGATTGGCAATAGATTCTGCCGTCCCTTCCTGCACCCAATTATCAGAGCCCACCCCGGATTGAACACTTCCCTGGACTGGACAGCTGATGGAGTTGGATGTCAATAGGATTTTTCTATTAACCTCCCCTCTCTAAATTTCCTTCCCATTCTCATTCTCCCCCGTTGTTTCTCTGCTTCTAATTTCCAGATTATATCCTCTGGCTGTCTCTGTTTTCCATTCTGCTCTTCCTCTCTCTATGCTTCTCATTTGCTTCCCTATCTATCTCTTGCTGAACTCTTCTCTCTGACCAGCTTTGTTCCCCTATATCTGAATCTCTCTGCTATCCAGTGCTTTTCCATTCTTCACTCTCAATCTAGCTCCCCCCCACATCTCTCTATCGCTCTCCAATAGTTCTCTCTTCGACTGTTTCTCCCCTTATCTCTCTGTCTCTCCTCAACATCGCTCTCTCTAGCTCGCTTTCTCCCCATTTTTGTGTATCTCCCTCCAGAATCTCTCCCTCTCTCTTTCCAGCTTTCTTTGTGGGGCTTTTAAGCACAGCATGATCCCATGGGCAGCACTGTCACCAGAGAGGACAAAGTAGGCAGGAGGGGGGAGACATTTCATTCCCCCAGCCTTACACTCGGTGTAATCCCTTCACCTAGCAGCAGAGCACCATGTGAATTCTGTGTTTGGACACGTATCCCCTCAGTGACAGAAAGAGATAAACTCCCCTCTTTAAACCTTTCATTGACTTTTTAAAATGAGCCTCCCAGAAATTAATAATTAATAAATTCATCAATTTATTGATTTATTGATTGATTTCTGTAAATAAGAAATCCTAAGGGCTCTGATTGAGGTTATTTTTCAGAGACAGGGAGCGGGGCACTGACCCCTAACTGGAGACCCCCAGATAATATGGATCTTCCCACTCTCCCACTGCAATATGACTTGTGATTATTGGCAATGTGGGTCAGGAATATTGCAACACTCCTTTCAACACAGTGAACACGAGAGAGAGGGAAAGAACAGAGATGTGGACAGAAATAAGAAGATGGAAGGACGGATGCAGTAAGAGGTGGTGGGTTTGATTACAAATACCTGGACCTAGATAAGAACATCCATCTTTCCAAAGATTGAGAGCGATAGTGGGAGGAGGAGAAAAGAGAAGGAGGGGTTGAAACAGAGACAGAGGGAGGCCCGAGGGGAGTGGAAGGTCAAAGCAGAGGTGGTGAGAGAGGGAGAGCTTTTGGGAAAGAGAGACAGGATGTGAGGGTCTCCAGCGTGAGGTCACTAGCTGCAGCTCCACTCAAACTCTGTCAGATAGTCTGAATTGTGGAGAAATATCCTGGGAGGATTTAAAAAGTGTCCTGAAGGAATCAGCAGCCGCTTCCCAAACTGAAAGAGGGAGTTGAACAGCTTCTCGACACTGAGAGGGAACAGGGGCTGGGCAGGATGGAGCAGGGCTGGCATTTTAATTCAGCTTTAGAAGATTCTCTTTCTGGAGCTCTCTCTTTCTTCATTTCAATGTTTCTGTCTGATTGGAAGAAATGGAGGGAAGGAAAGAGAGAGAGAGAGAGAATGAGGAGAACCAAGAATGAGACGTACGGAATAATAGAATCACAGAGCGCAGGAGAGGCACTTCGGCCCATCGAGTCCATACTGACACATTGGAAATACCAGAAATCCCAGCTAACCCCTTCTGTCAATACTCAGCCCATAGGCCTGAATGGAATGATGTGGTAAGTGCTCATCCAGATACTTTTTAAAGGATGTGGGGCATCCTGCCTCCACCACCCTCCCAGGCAGTGCATTCTAGACCGTCCCCCCTCCTCTGGGTAAAAAGCATTTTCTCACATCCCCCCTAAACCTTCTTGCCCTCACAGTGAACCTATGTCTCCTCGTGACTGACCCTACAGCTGCTCCTTATCTGCTCTGTCCATACCCCTCATAATCCTGTACACCTCGATCAGGTCGCCCCCTCAGTCTTCTCTGTTAGAACAATAATAACTCAAGCCAACACAACTTCTTTCCATAACATAGATATTCCATCCCAGGCAGCATCCTGGTGAATCTCCTCTGCAAACCCTCCAGTGCAAAAATATCCTTCCTATAATGTGGTGACCGGAACTGCACACAACACTCCAGCTGGGGCCACACCAAAGCTCTACACAACTCCAACATTACTTCCCTGCTTTTGTAATCTACGCCTCGAGTGATAAAGGTAAGTGAGGCATTTCCACTGCCTTACTAACATATACTTTTGCTTTCAAGGGTCTGTGGTCAATTATGTCAAGGTCGCATTCTGCCAGAGATCTTCCTAGAATCTGAACATTTATTGAACTCTTCCTTGTCAAATTACTCTTTTCAAAGTCTATCAGCTCACACTTTTCAGAGTTACATTCCGTTAAATGGTGTAAAAGACATTCCACTCCACGTTGTTAACTGCACCTTGTGCGATTTTGCTGCAGAACTTGTTTTAAAAGATTGTCTCAGTGTTAAGAGTTTCACCTTTCCGGGGAAGTGAAGGGAATTCTCCAGACTTGGGACAATGCACACATACAGAGCGGTAGGTGTGCGGGGCTTTCTGTTGGGTGTGATGGGGGAAGGGACTCACAGCAGGTGTGCGGATGCGGACAGAGGAATGTCTGTGTCTCATTTGATTAGTTTCACAGTGCAGCTGCTGTGGGATCTTGCTGTGCATGCACTGTCCTGGTCCTTTTGCCTGCCTTGAAACAATGATCAACTTCTTTGAAAATAGTTCACTAAATGCAAAGAAGGTTCCAATGTCTTCAATATAAAAAAAGCTTAAACTTGAAAAATGGGAGTGAGGGAGTTCATGAACACTTTCTGCAGAGACGGAGGGGACATTCAGCCAATATCACATTGCTGCCTGTGGGATCTTGCTGTGCGACCAATATTCTAGCCTCCGTTTAAAGATTAAAACAAGAAACACACAGAAAACAATTATCATAAACTGTGAACTGAATTTTGAAACTGCCATGTGCTTTGGATCTTCCTGTGCACAAGTTCCATCAGAAATCTCGAAATTAACAGCAGTGAGGTCAGATTAAAAATTAATCTCATCACTGTAAATAATTCTTGACGGCCTGGAATGAAAATTCTTAAACTTGAGGTGGGTATAATTGTGGAATTAAAAAATGTGTCTGAGGCAGAGAGATAAATGTGAGGATGAAATTAAATGCACAGGGTTCCATTTGAATATAGTTTGCTGTGGTGGTGATTGTCGGCACTTTCGCTCTATGTCTGGTGTTGCGAAGCTGAGTTTGTGAAGTGTGGTCCCTTTAAAAGCTGGTTTTGCGTCCCTTTGAAGGTGGACTTGTGGCAATGCTTGGAGGCTGAAAATGCAGATACAGACAGGATACACAGACTATAATATTTGTAGCAAAGATCAAGAATCAATGTTACCATGATAACAGGCTTTGCAGGCTTTTGAATTTTGAGTTCAGCCTATCAGTTGAAAGAAGGCTCTCAGTTATCAGGAAGTTATCAAATGTTAATTCATTGTTGTGGACAATATCAGACAAATCCTGATGTAGGAAAATTCATAGGTCATCACAGTAATAAAACCAGGCAATCAACTGCCTGCCTGCAGTTCAACTGAAGGGCTGCCACCTCTCAAAGCCAGAGAGGGAAAGTGCAGCTCTCTCCAGCTTCCAATATCTCTTAATAGACCTCTCCATCGATCTAACAAAGGGAACCAAATCAAAAAGGACTTACAGGCAGTGGAATCAAAAGAAGAACGCCAAAAGTTTTCCAAACCTGCTTGTCTATACTTGTTTGACTAGATTATTTTTTGTTAATGAATGGGCCTTGTATTAATTAGAACAGCATTCCTGTAGAATCTTACTTTAATCACAACGTTACTTCTTTAACTGAACTTCCTTGTTAGTTAAATAAATAAATTGTTAATTGTTCAGTTAAAGTGAGTATCAAATATTTCTGTTAGTTAACCATTAAACGTTAATGAAGAACAGTTCACACCTTCCCACACACCTTTCACAGATTACAAAGCAGGGTGTTCCTCTTTGGGGAATTTAGCATGGCTTGTTAAAAGGACATCAACCTCTGTCTCATGACGCTGTCTCTCTATTTGTCTCATAGAATTTGTCTCATAAAATTTCTTAATCTCCATTGTGTAGCTTGTGAGAGAGAGGAAGTGAGAGAGTGGGCAGAGACTGGGCTGAGGAAGGGCTGATGTTACAGAATGTGGGAGTGAGAGAGAAAAGGGATGATCAAGTTAAACAGAGGGAAAGATAGCTGAACATTGTGGAGTTGGGGTGGAGAGAAAATGCTACAGGATTTGGGGCTAGAGGGTTTCCTGTGTGCAGTCACTGCTGAAGTTCCTGTCACATCTTTCCAGAAAGGTGATGTTCAAACACTCCAATCCTGAATCAGTCTGTTTTGAAATGTATCCTGAGGAAATGAACAGCTTCTTCCCAGTTGAGGCCTGAGCCACTTGCAGAATAGGTTGGGCAGTGTGGAAACATTGCTGGCTGTGGGATCCTGCTGTGTATCAATGATCTGCAGCCTATACAGAACTGCAAATGGTAACCACACAACCTAAAGTGCAAATTAGCTTAGAGACGCTAAAGCACATGGGAGGGAGGAAGGGTTAAAAATCAAACCTGTGGCCTTGGTAAAGGCTTGTCCTTAATCCCTGTGTCCTGTTGCGTTTTCAGATTTGGAGGATTTATTATTTTTTGTGGGGAGCGGGTAGGGAAGGTGGTTCAATACCTCAGCTTCTGTCACTACAACTTTCCCTCCCTCTGTTCATCCATTTGCTTCAATGTTAATTCATGTAATTCATGTAAAATAAAATCTCAGTGTGATTTGTTGTTTTTATTATTGTTGTGGGATTTATGAGGGATGTGCAGATGGGACAGAGGGTGGGGAAGAGCGGTTCTCTTTTCCCTCTCGCCCCTTCCATCCGTGTGTGGGATATTTTGGGTTGGAAAGGACATTTCTGTTTCACTGAGGTGGGAGAATCCTGTTCTTTATCCTTAAGATTTATTGCACCCTCTGTGACTAGTTCTCAATTCAAGGCCTAATCTCAGGACCCTCAGGATGCCTCTTTGGTTTGCTTCATTCTGAACAGTCCCTTTGTTTAATTGGATGAGAGCAATGGTTAAATATATCTGCAGGAAGCAATTTAATTCACTTCACTCAGGATGTAATTGTCAATTGTCCAACTCTCTCACCCAAAGTTCTTGTTAAGTTGTATTACGGTGAGGGAGAGAAATAGAAAACAGGGAGGGGATGGGGTGAGGGTAAGAGAGAGAGAGGGAGACAGAAACAGAGACAAAGAGGAAGAAGCCTGAGAGGCAGGGAAAAGTGAGAAGATAAATTGTCATGGGGGCAAGGGTGATAGGGGGTCCTCCACTGTGTGATAACACCCTAGCTCCCCAGTCATGGAAACATATAAACTAGAGGCCCTGCCTTTCATTTTTATCGAGGCTGATCATCAAATTTAATATCTTGATTCCCCTTTCCTCCATATCCCTTTGTCCCTTTAGCCCCTCAAGCTATGTCTAATTTATCTTTGAACTCACAGAACGTCTGTGAACTCTACACATTCACCATACTCTGACTGAAGAAAGATCTCCTCACCTCAGTTCTGAAAAGGTTTGTCCCTTATCATCAAACTAAGACAACTAGTTCTGGACATACCACCATTGATAACATTCTTTCTGAATTGACCCTGTCTAATTGCTTCTTGGCCTTTTGGCTAAGATCAAGTGTAGCATCGACATGCTGTGCTTGGTTGAAGTCATTAGTTTACATTGTAGCTTCATTTGAAGCAATTTTTAAAAACGACATCTCGGCCTTTTGGCTAAGATGCAAATGAGATCAAGCCTTGGAGGAGGAGCTATACCTGCTCCAATCAGCTTGGATCATGTAGATCAAGCCTGAGACAGTAGGTGAGAGCCCTGTCTTGTCAGCTTCGATTGGGAATGTGTCAACTTGTTGAGACTCTGAATTGGACTTGATTGGATTGAATTGGAATAAAAACAAAAATCCTGTTAGAATTTTATAAGTTTCCATTTGATCCCATCTCATTATTCTGAACTCCAGTGAACATAATTCCAACCAATTTAATCTCTCCTCATATGATAGACCTTCCATCCCAGAAATCAGCCTGGTAAACTTTTGCTGTACTCTCTCTATAGCAAGGACATCCTTCCACAGATACAGACACCAAAACTGCACACAATACTCCAGGTGTGGCCTTACCAATGCTTTATAAATTGCAGCAAATCACCCCTCTCCCCAATTAGAAATCATCTGGCTATGAAAGCTTACAGACCATTTGGCTCCATTACTGCCTGTTGCACCTGCCTAGTTCCTTGCAGTGAATGGTGCATGAGGAGACCATGGTTTTGATGAGTATCCACCTCTCTCAATTTACACCCATTCAATTAATAACTTGTCTTCCTAATATTCCTACCAGAGTTGATAGCCTCACAGTGATCCACATTAAACTGCATCTGCCATGTGTATGCTTACATCCTCAACCTGTCCAAATCACTCTGAATATTCTCTGCATCCTCTGCCCAGCTCACCCTTCCATCCAGCTTTGTACCATGGAGATGGGGAAATTTGGGGAGATGCATTCAGTTCCCCCTTCTGGGGGACTAAATAAGCCACATCCACTGGTTCCCCTTGGTTAACTCCACTCGTTCCACCCTCAAACAATTCCAACTGATTGTAATTCTAATTCCTCTTTTGTGAAGACATAGTGACCTTGTCTGTTTATGTCACTGCCTTCCAAATGCCAAGTTATGAAACCCTTGAAATTGGATTTTTGAAACTTTCTGACTACCGACACATCAGGCTCACTGGTACATAGTTCTCTGTTTTCTCTCAATGTTGATGTCTGAATAGGAGGCTTTCTTACCTTCCTCCAATCTGTAGAACCAATCCAGGGTCCAAAACAAATAACCACCACTGGATCTACTATTCTGAGTGTCAGTTCCTGAAGTACTGTGGGATGAAGATTATCAGGATCTGGAGATTTATCCAACTTTAATCACACCAATTTCCCCAAAATTTGTACTTTTCCAGTACAAATTTCCTTCAATTCCTCACTAAACTTTGTTCCAATCAAAAATGCTGGTTCATTATTCATGTTTTCCTTTATGATGATCAAAGATAACTACCTCAGCTATTATTTTGTTCTCCGTTATGGGATGTTTCATTTCTGACTGCAAAGGTCCAACTTTTGTCATTCTTTTTCTCTTTACATACTGGAGATTTTTTAAAAAATTCAGTTATATTCCCCGCTAGCTTACTTTCATACATTATTTTTCCTTTATTAATCAATCCCTTGCTCCTCCTTTGCAGGAGGGGAAAGGCTCTCACTCACATCCTCCCAAAAGGCTGGATTGTTAAATAGTGATTGTGTTACTGACGGTGAATCTATGATATGGTTTAGCTTTTCACCAATTCACACCTCCAATTGTGTTTTAAATCTGGCTGCTACCACATTGCAGTGTTATTGTGGGATCTTGCAGTGCAGGATGACCAGCAGGATTTCTGAAATGACCCAGGAATTTTTTTTTCCCCAGAAACCCTCTACCCTTTCTGCTGCTGACCTGAATCTATACATCTTGTATATTCATCCCACTGCTTAGGGGACAACGTTTCTTAACTATCCTATTTATATCCCTCATAATTTTCTGCACCTCAATGATGTACACACCCAGTGTTTACTGTTCTAAGGAAAACAACCCGAGGCGAACCAGACTCACTTCACTGCAGAACACGACAGCCCAGGCAGCATCATGGGGAATTTCCTTTGAGTCCCTTGCAGGATAATTACATCCTCCTTCATGTGAGGCCACCAGAACACTGCACAGTAATTCAGTTCAGGACAAATGAGCATTTGCTGTAGCTCCATCATAACCTTCCTGCTCCTATATTCTATCTCTCGGCTAATAAAGACAAAAATCACATGGGTCTTCTGGAACTCTAATCAGCAGACGTTAACCACAGGATTGGAAAGCAGTAGATAGTTTATATTATTCTTGTGTTTTTGAAACAGAAAATAAACAAAACTCCAAAGATCAATCATCCAGTCACAACTTCGACTATATGAACATGAGTAACTGAACCAAATCTATTAGAAAAGAAAAAACACCAAGTTACATAGGCTATGATAAAGAACAGGCAACATTTATTCCAAAATTAAGATCATTTTTGACAGATTTCATTGAATTATTTAGCAATTATCAGGAATGTTTGATGAGATTAATATGATAGATGCCAGACACTTGAGTTTCGAGATGCCTTCAGTAAGTTAAGGTTGAACGACTTCATGAGTAATCTCAGTGTAAGTGGAATCAGAGGATAAGCAGCAGAATGAATAGAAATTGGCTACAAAGATACAACACAGAGTAGGAGTCAAAGGGATTTAGTCTGATTGTGTGAAGTGGTTTTCCACAAGGATCAGCATTGGGATCACTGTCCTTCACCTCTTACATCAACAATCAAAAAGCAAAATTATAATTTCAAAATTTACAAACCATTCCAAACTGCAAATGAGAATGACCACAGTGGAAGAATACAACTCAACACAATAACACATGAATCATAAATTATAACTTGCAAATTGGGTATTCAACTTGGAAATTAATTTTACCACAGCTCAGTGTCAGGTTGTGCATTCTGATCAGAACAATATGTTTCCCAATCACTTTGTAGAATTCAAGTATCTGAATGCTTTTGAGGACTTTAGGGCTTCAGGTGATCAGATTCACAAATCACTTGAAGGAGCATCACAGTTCAGCTATAACCATAACAATCTGGAAAAAAATGGACTGCATTTCTAAATTAATAGAAATGCGAACGTAATGCAACATGTTTTTAAATACAAATCACAGAATACTGTGTGTTTGTTATTGGGTTGTTTAAATATCAGGAACTAGCTGACACCTTCTTGTTTTGAATACATAACTCAGCTATGGAGAAATTTCACATCACACACTGACCACCAAACATCATTAGAACAAAACCTATTGCCTCCTACTTTCAAGCTATTCCAAAGATTGACAACAGAGACATCTCCATGGAATGGAGATCTCACTCACCCAATAAAAATATATATAATTAAACTTAAACCAATTAATTTCATTCCAGTGTTTTTTTCAAACAAAATATAATTCTACATGGATAGATAGTGCCAGAAACAGATAGATACTTAAATCAGATATTCCACTCTGGTGAATAAAAACACAATGAGTACAACTCTACACTGACAACTAACATAAGAACATAAGAAATAGGAGCAGGAGTAGGCCATCTAGCCCTTCGAGCCTGCCCCGCCATTCAATAAGATCATGGCTGATCTGAAGTGGATCAGTTCCACTTTCCCACTCTCTCCCCATAACCGTTAATGCCCCTGTCTATCAGAAACCTATCTACCCGTGACTTAAATATATTTAGCGAGGTAGCCCCCACCACTTCAACAGGCAGAGAATTCCAGAGATTCACCACCCTTTGAGTGAAGAAGTTCCTCCTCAACTCTGATCTAAACTGCACCGCCCCCCCTTATCTTGAGGCTGTGCACTCTAGTCCTGCTATCCTTTCTAAGCGGGAAGAATCTCTCTACCTCTACCCTATCCATCCCCTTCATTATCTTATACGTCTCAATAAGGTCCCCCCTCATCCTTCCAAACCCCAACGAGTACAGACCCAGTCTATTTCATCTCTCTTCATAGGCCAACCCCCTCATCTCTGGTATCAGCCTCGTGAACCTCCTCTGCACTCCCTCCAAGGCCAAAATATCCTTGCGCAAGTGCGGTGACCAAAACTGCACACAGTACTCCAGCTGCAGCCTCACCAGTGCCCTGTACAGTTGCAGCAAGACCTCCCTACTTTTATATTCTATCCCCCTCGCTATAAAGGCCAACATTCCATTCGCCTTCTTGATCACCTGCTGCACCTGCAGACTAGGTTTTTGCGACTGGTGCACAAGGACCCCCAGGTCCCTCTGTACCGTAGCATGCTGCAGCTTTTCGCCTTTTAAATAATAATCTCTCCTACTATTATTTCTGCCAAAGTGGATAACCTCATACTTGCTAACATTATATTCTATCTGCCAGGTCCTCGCCCACTCGCTCAGCCTATCCAGATCTCTCTGCAGACTTTCCTCACCCTTCACGCAATTTGCTTTTCCACTCATCTTCGTCTCATCAGCAAATTTTGTCACCCTACACTCAGCCCCCTCCTCCAGGTCATCTATATAAATGGTAAATAGTTGAGGCCCCAGCACCGATCCCTGCGGCACTCCACTAGTCACCAACCACCAACCAGAATAGCACCCATTGATACCAACTCTCTGCTTCCTATTAGACAGCCAATCCTCTATCCACGCTAACACCTTACCCCCAACTCCGTGCATCCTAACCTTCTGAAGCAACCTTTTGTGAGGCACCTTATAAAATGCCTTTTGGAAATCTAAAAACACCACATCCACCGGTTCCCCTCTGTCTACCGCAGTAGTCACATCCTCATAGAAATCCAATAAATTCGTCAAACAAGACTTCCCCTTAACGAATCCATGCCGCGTCTGCTCGATCAAACCATTCTTTTCTCGGTGCCTCGCTATTTCTTCTTTGATGATGGATTCTAGCATTTTTTTCAACTACAGACGTTAAACTGACCAGCCTATAATTCCCTGCCTTTTGTCTGCTACCTTTTTTAAACAGCGGCATAACATTAGCTGTTTCCAATCTTCCGGCACTTCCCTGGAGTCCGGTGAATTTTGATAAATAATTACTAAGGCATCCACTATCACCTCTGCCATTTCTTTCAGAACCCTGGCATGCATTCCATCCAGTCCTGGGGACTTGTCCACCTTCGGTCCCATTAGTCTATCAAGCACTACCTCTCTAGTGAGAGTAATTGCATTCAGGCCCTCAACTCCTACCCACATCCTGCATTACTTGTTAACTTGTGTCAGATATTCCACCCTGGTTATTGATCCATAATCAAAGGTAAATAGTCTTCTTACTCCCAGTAAACTTTATTTAAGAGGGATTACTGTCACTGAAATCCACTCTAACATTACACAGGATTCCACTAAAGACAATAACTTCATTGATTACCAAGCCTATGAATTACATGCAGAGTTTTGCCAGTTGATGAGAAGGATTAAAACCACAGAGACATTTCAAGACGTTTGATTTAAGTAAATTGCATTGTTCACCTGTTGTCTGTCTAACAGTGACAATGAGATCACCATGGGGCATTTACAATCAGAGTTTAAAGTCAGAGAGCGACTCACACACAGATTTACACAATCTCAATGGTTAGACTCACTCACTAGGAACACCGATAATGGCAATGATTGGGTAGAATATTTTCTCAGCCATGTCGATTGGACGATGCATCTTCAGTTTGAAGTGATGGGACTCTTCGTGCTGCTGACAATCTCTCCGCCTTAAACTGTAAACCTATATATTCCCAAAGCCTTCAATTTATACACTGTAAAATCACCTCAGGGACATTGAGGTAGCAACACGACTTAAAGATTTTTTAAATATTTGAACAAACAGATTACGACATTGAGTTCAGTGGTGAAAAATATTTTCTTTAGATGGAGTTAACTCTTTCCAAATACTGGATTCTGTTGATCACATTTATCATCTAATAACAAGTGGAAAGATGCCGTCCTCTGAAACACCATCAGTCCCATCTCTAAATCTCACATTGTTCAGTGATATCCGTCACTGAACTGGGACATTTCAGTAATTGAGTTTCAATTGTTACCGTGCCTCTCTGTGGTATTTAACTGCGGACTTTCAGTGATGTGATTTAAGAGGGTTATGGATGAGCATAAATTGCACAATCCTGTTAGTCAATAAATTATAACTTTTAAAACTGCAAGGAAAATTATTTTACCTCTAAATCTAATGGTGCTCCTCAAAATGAAAAAAAGCTAAAAACAACGGAACACCTCAGAAAATTCAAATTCAAACCCTACGACAGATCCAAAACATCACCTCTTAGAGCAGTAAAAAATATCTAACTGTGACAAATCATGCACATGCTCCAGTTAACACTGACCCTACATCTGACACACAGCCTTATACTGAGAGAGAAATGGGTTGAGATGTGGATCGAGAGAGAGAGAGAGCACTTTTGAGTGCGGGAGAGAGGACGGGGAAGCAAATGGTGTGAAAGGAATGGTGTTTCTAAAAGTAACTTAAACTTAGAGGAAAGGCAGCTGCATCCTAAAATGACCCAGTGTTGTGCTCACATTAAATAACTCAGCTGGTTTATTGTCTCCTGTCTCACACACTTTAAGAAAGATGTGAAGACATTGGCGAGAGAAATGGAGGAGATCGTTCAGCAGAAAAGAGACAACTGAATTGAGGGAGAGAGAAGACTAATGGGTGGAGAGAGTGATGGATACACACGGGTAAAGAGGTGGAGGAAGACAGATGAGATGAGCAAGTGAAAGATGCAATTTGAATGAGAGAGGGAAATAGGCGTGTGGGCGGAGAGAGTGAGAGACACACAGGGAAAGATGCGCTGAGGGAGAGATTTTGATGGAGTGAGAGAGGCGGAAGTGGGGAGAGACGGGCTGAGAGGTGTGGAGAGAAGGATCTAAGATATGAAAATGGCCCGAGAGAAGTTGAGGGGAGGGGGAGCGAGAGGGAGTGAATGGAAATGTGAATTTGCAAGAGGAACGTGGTGACGGAGAAAGTGCATGTTACAGAGGGATTGTGTGAAAGAGTGCCTGAGAAATGTGAGTGCGCAAGCTTCTGGATTTGTAAGTGTTTTCGTGTGCGTCAGTGCATGCAACATATCAACGAGAGGGAGTGTGAGAATGAGCTAGAGTGTGGGAATGTGACCCGGGGAGACAGACAGAGGGCATGTGGAAGTTTAAAAGGGTGAAAGTGCTTGATAGTGTCTGGGTTTGTAAGTGTTTTTGTCATGAAAAATTGAAGATTAGTGTGGGCCTGTGTGCATGCACATGTATGACAGAGAGCTTGTGATTGTGCATATTAGTGTGTGCATGAGAGAATGTGAGTGAGTGAATGTGTGAAAGACTGTTTGTTTGGGACAGTTAAGTATAAGTGCAACCCTGACTGGTCATTTGTGAATGTGTGAGTGTGTAATTTTGTGTGTGTGGATGTGAGAGTGTACGAGTGCACATGCGTGAGCCAGAAGGAGCGCCCAAGGGAACGTGTGGGTGTGGGTGTGGGTGGGTGTGTGTGTGATTGACAAAGGGCGAGAGAGATTGAGACTGTGTGTGGAACTTAATGTGTGTCTGTGTGTGACACACTGAGAGAGGGAGTATGTGTCAGTGTGTGAGAGTGTGACACTGTGTGAGAGAGTGTGTGTGTGCGCATCTGAGAGAAATATTGTGTGTGTGGTAGAGGCGGAGGGTGAGCGATTCTGTTTTGTGTGAGACAAAGTGAGGGAGGGGGAAACGGAGGGGGAGAGAGGGCGGGGGTGGGGGGAGGGAGGGCATGGTACCATAGAGTCCTAGGGGTTTACAGCATGGAAACAGGCCCTTCGGTCCAACTTGTCCATGCTGCCTTTTTTTAATCTGCTAAACTAATCCCGCTATACCCATTTTACCCATGTAACTTCCTAAATGTTTTTTAAAAGATTAAATTGTACCCGCCTCTACTACTACTACTGGCTGCTCGTTCCAGACACTCACCACCGTCTGTGTGACAAAATTGTCCCTCTGGACCCTTTTGTATCTCTCCCCTCTCACCTTACACCCATGCCCTCTAACTTTAGATTCCCCTACCATTAGGAAAAGATATTGACTATCTCGTGGATCTGTGCCACTCATTATTTTATAGATCTCTATAAGGTCACCTCTCAGCCTCCTAAAAAAAAGTCCCAGTCTATCCAGCCTCTCCTTATAATTCAAACAATCAAGTCCTGGTATCTTCCCAGTAAAACTTTTTCTAGTTTAATAATATCCTTTCTATAATAGGGTGACCACACTTGCACACAGCATTCCAAGTGTGGCCTTACCCATGTTTTGTACAACTTCAACAGGACGTCCCAACTCCTATATTCAATATTCTGACCAATGAAAGCAAGCATGCCGAATACTTTCTTCACCACTCTGTCCACCTGTGACTCCACTTTCAAGGAACTATAAACATATACCTCTGTAACTCTCCCCAGTGCCCAGGGACGGGGGACACGGGACTGGGGCGGGAAGGGGGGAGTTGGGGTGAAGGACCAAGGGAGGGGGAGACAGGGCAAGGGAGTAATGGGGTGAATGAGGGAGAAACCAGTTGAATCAGGCACCGAGGGGGCATGGCGAGGGGAGCATGGTGAGGATTACAGTGTATCAGGGTGCTGCCGGGTGAGTACGGGGTGTCACAGTGTATCAGGGTGCTGCCGGGTGTGTACGGGGTGTCACAGTGTATCAGGACACTGCCGGGTGTGTACGGGGTGTCACAGTGTATCAGGACGCTGCCGGGTGTGTACGGGGTGTCACAGTGTATCAGGATGCTGCCGGGTGTGTACGGGGTGTCACAGTGTATCAGGACGCTGCCGGGTGTGTACGGGGTGTCACAGTGTATCAGGACACTGCCGGGTGTGTACGGGATGTCACAGTGTATCAGGACACTGCCGGGTGTGTACGGGGTGTCACAGTGTATCAGGGTGCTGCCGGGTGTGTACGGGGTGTCACAGTGTATCAGGACACTGCCGGGTGTGTACGGGATGTCACAGTGTATCAGGACACTGCCGGGTGTGTACGGGGTGTCACAGTGTATCAGGATGCTGCCGGGTGTGTACGGGGTGTCACAGTGTATCAGGACCCTGCCGGGTGTGTACGGGGTGTCACAGTGTATCAGGACGCTGCCGGGTGTGTACGGGGTGTCACAGTGTATCAGGACACTGCCGGGTGTGTACGGGGTGTCACAGTGTATCAGGGTGCTGCCGGGTGTGTACGGGGTGTCACAGTGTATCAGGGTGCTGCCGGGTGTGTACGGGGTGTCACAGTGTATCAGGGTGCTGCCGGGTGTGTACGGGGTGTCACAGTGTATCAGGGTGCTGCCGGGTGTGTACGGGGTGTCACAGTGTATCAGGACGCTGCCGGGTGTGTACGGGGTGTCACAGTGTATCAGGGTGCTGCCGGGTGTGTACGGGGTGTCACAGTGTATCAGGACGCTGCCGGGTGTGTACGGGGTGTCACAGTGTATCAGGACGCTGCCGGGTGTGTACGGGGTGTCACAGTGTATCAGGACGCTGCCGGGTGTGTACGGGGTGTCACAGTGTATCAGGACACTGCCGGGTGTGTACGGGGTGTCACAGTGTATCAGGATGCTGCCGGGTGTGTACGGGGTGTCACAGTGTATCAGGACGCTGCCGGGTGTGTACGGGGTGTCACAGTGTATCAGGACGCTGCCGGGTGTGTACGGGGTGTCACAGTGTATCAGGGTGCTGCCGGGTGTGTACGGGGTGTCACAGTGTATCAGGACGCTGCCGGGTGTGTACGGGGTGTCACAGTGTATCAGGATGCTGCCGGGTGTGTACGGGGTGTCACAGTGTATCAGGACACTGCCGGGTGTGTACGGGGTGTCACAGTGTATCAGGGTGCTGCCGGGTGTGTACGGGGTGTCACAGTGTATCAGGGTGCTGCCGGGTGTGTACGGGGTGTCACAGTGTATCAGGGTGCTGCCGGGTGAGTACGGGGTGTCACAGTGTATCAGGGTGCTGCCGGGTGTGTACGGGGTGTCACAGTGTATCAGGACACTGCCGGGTGTGTACGGGGTGTCACAGTGTATCAGGATGGCTCTCAGGTATGTATGAGGTTCTCGCGATGTATCAGTACCCTGCCAGATATGCTCAAGACTTAATATTAAAAATGATCTCCGGCTGGATTTGACAAAATGAAAAAAAAAGCATTTTTACTGAAGGTGTCAGAAATTGATTGAAATTTAGCTTGCACCTGGACAGAATACTTGATATAAAATGGCAAATTCAAACCACAGTCATCCTTCTTTGTCCATTGAGTGTGAGATTTCCAATTTTGGAAAAGTTCTAAGGCCAGAATCTTCAGGTCATTCACAGCGGCAGGATTCTGTGGTCCCACTGCCAGCGTGCCTCCAATGGGTTCTCCACAGCATGGGGTGGCTTCAATGAGAATTCCCATTGATTGCAACAGGAATGGAAAGTCTTTCCACCAGTGAATTGCATTCTGCTAAAGCAGAATCCCACCCAAAATTAAACAGTGACAGCCAAAGATTCTGAATCTCACCCTCATTTAAAGAAAATACATTGAAATGTCAATTTCATTTTTGAACTTTCAGGTTACTAGATTTTTCAGGTAAATATATGTGATGTTCATACAATCACAACCCATTTAAAACAATCAGCTTTCATAAACATGTGTAGTATCATGATAGCATCTGCTGTATTTGAATCTGAAACCAAATTGACTGAGTTACTACAGCATACCTACCTGCAATTCTTTCAGTATTTTATCCAGCTTTGGTACCTATGTGCATTTTCACACAGGATTCCCATATCTCCCTTCAGGCTTCAAAGCCTTTCTCCATCACCAGATTCAGGAAAACTTTGGAACTGTTCATCTGGTTTCCCTTCTCCACACACTCAGTGATTTTCTGTAAAGAATAATAATAAATGCATTGAGAAGCAGAGTGAAAGTCAAACACTAAAGATGTGAAGTAATGTATCTGCTCTGTGATTGAATTTCACAATTGTGTTGAATACAAAACAAGTCACTAAACTTTCTTTAACAGCATACATTGACAGTGTTTGTGCTGCAATTTAAAGTTCATAACACACTTCACAGAATAAATCTATGGACCTCGACAACAATGTCCCTTGTGCTGGGAATGCGCCCCCACACAATTCTTAGAGACAAGTCCAGTCTTTACCCCGAAGAGAACAGTCACTGATCGGGCTTGAACTCTGTGGAAGAGTAAACTTTATTTATTAGTCACAATTAAGGTTTACATTAACACTGCAATGAAGTTACTGTGAAATTCCCCTAGCCGCCACAGTCCGGCACCTATTCGGGTCAATGCACCTAACCAGCATATCTTTCAGAATGTGGGAGGAAACTGGAGCACCTGGAGGAAACCCACGCAGACACGTGGAGAATGTGCAAACTCTACACAGACAATGAACCAAGGCAGGAATTGAACCCGTGTCTCGGGTGCTATAAAGCAGCAGTGTTAACAACTGTACTATTGTGTCGCCTGGATATTCACAGTAAAGGACACTGGGCAAGAGATTGGAGTTAGATTGGATGGAATTTTGGAGATTTTCAAGTGAACAGAGAGGCTGCTTGCATTGAATTTCTTTAAGTGCTCTCTCAAAGAGCGACATCCTGCAGTAAGTTCTACATTCTGGGCTGTGACTCCACGCAGGCTGGAACTGACAGTGAGTGATATGTGGGGCGGGATAAATGCTGAGCTTTTAATCTCCAGTTTGATTCTGCTGTTTCCTTTTTTACAGAAGTTTCTCATGAAAGCTGCTGTTTCATTTACCGTCTGTGCCAAATTAGCCTTGGAGAAGGTGATGGTGAGCCAAATTATTCAACAACCTCAGTCCTTGCACCAGTGATGGACAACCTGGGATAGTGAGTGGGCCGCATGAGTTTCCCGCTGTCATTTCAGTGGGCCGCAAGTTTGAGCTAATCATGAATCAGATTAAACACATTTAATACACAACAAATATTTATAATGAGTTGAATATTTCATAATCAGTTATAGAAAATCTTAATTATTCATATATTAATAAAACTGTCATCAAATTCAAATGTAGAAATAACATTAATATTTAGTCAGTGTGGAGGGCAATCAGCATGCCTGTCACCACTTCATGTGCTTATCACTTCATTCATGCTGATAGAAAAAAATCTACACAGATGAAAACCAGTGGAATTTGGCTGCCCTGTGCATGGACAATAATTAAATAAATACCTTGTGGGCCACACTCAGATTCCAGATGTGCCACATGTGGCTTTGGGATGCAGGTTGCCCATCAATGCCTTACACCCTTGATATGCCCACAATGCTGTCAGGGAGTTCCAGATTTTTGATCCAATGACAATGCAGGAATGCCACGGCTAGACAGGACTGTGTGTCACACAGCGGAAAGATGAACGAGGTGCTGTTCTCATGCATCTACTGCTTTTGTTCTTCTAGGAGGTCTCAGGTTTAAAGGAGGTTTGAAGAATTGCTGCAATGCTATATAGTGCTGCCATAGACTGCTAAAAGTAACTGAAGGTTCAAGCTGATAGAGTATCAAATGAGGTTGTTTTATCCTCATTGGTTTTGGGTTTCTTGAGTATTGATGAAGCTGTACTCATCCTGGAAAGTGAAGAATATTTTATTGAATTCCTGACTTGTGATTTGTAGATGATGGCCAGGCTTTGGGGAGAAATGAGGTTGAAATGAAATGAGGGAGAAATGAAATAATCAACCTCTATGTGACCAACCTCTGAAAGCTCCTTTGGTTGGAGTAATCAAAAGATTGTCAAGTTTCTGGTTAATGCTAATCCCCAGCGATGCCGATGGTCGATGGTTCACTAATTGCATTGGCATTGACTACCAAGGCGGTTAGACTCTTTCTTCATGAAGATAAGACAATAAGAAGTAGGAATAGGAGTAGGTCATTCAGGCCATTGAACCTGACCCACTATTTAATAAGATGATGGTTAATCACTAGGTCCACTTTCCTGCCTTCTCACTGTAAGCCTTAATTCCCCTACTGATTTAAAACCAATCGATCTCAGCCTTGAAAATATTCAATGACTCAACCTCCACAGCTTCCTAGAGTGAAGAATCCCAAAGATTCATCAGAATAGAAATTATTCTTCGAATCGTCTTAAATGAGCATCCTGTTATTCTGTGACTATGCCTTCTGGTCCTACACTCTCCCACAACTGGAAGTATGCTCCCACCGTTTACCCTGTCTGATCGCCTAAGAATATGATATATTTCAACCATGTCATGTCTCATTCTTTTAAACTCCAAGGAGTACAAACCAAACCTGTTTAATCTTTCTACATATGTCAGTCCCTCCATACATGGGGTTATCACAATAAAACTCCTATGTACTGCCTCCACTGATAATATATATTTCCTTTAATAAGGGGACCAAAACTGGACACAGTATTCTAAATGTGGCTTCACTAGTACCTTGCACAGTTGCAGCAACAACCTCTTTACTGCTATAATGCAGCCCCCTTGAAATTAAAGCCAGCTTTTCACTTGCTTTTCCTATTATCTCCTGCACCTGTATGCTAGCTTTCTGCGCTTCATGAACAAGGACTCTGAACTCCCTTTGTGCTACAGCTTCCTGCAACCATTCCCCATTTAAATAATCATCCATCTTCTCATTCTTTCCTTCAGACTGAACAATCTCACATTTTCCAGCATAGAATTTCATTTGCCAATTTTCTGCCTACTTAACCTATCAATATATGCCTTAAACTATTTATACCTTTCTTACGACATGGCTTCCCTCTCACCTTTGTATCATCTGCACACTTAGCCACAGTACATTCTGTTCCTGCACATCTGTAGAGCTGTGGTTCCAGCACTTTGGCACTCCACTGGTTACTGCCCTCAATCTGCTTGTGGTCTGAGCTCCACTTCCTTGCCTGCCTTCCACACACTCACATCTATCTAAGTCTGTTTTGAGTAAATTCAATGAAAGATTATTGACAGAAGTGGAATTCAAAGATAGTAATTGACTTGTGAGGTATGAATGTTGTTATTTATCAGCTCAATCTGGAATATAAAGGAAACATAACACTGAATGAACATTGAACAAGGAAGATTTTAAGAAAAGGAACAGGTCATTGGTCCTGCAGTGCCATTTAATAAAATTATGGCTGATCTGATTGTGATCTTATCTCCACTTTTCTGCCTGTTCCTCTAACCGTCCACAACCTTATTAATCAAACATCTGTCTAACTCAGCCTTGAATGTATTCAATGACCCTGTCTCCGCTACTCACTGAGGAAGAGAATTCCAAAGACTAACAGTCATGCGAGAGAAGACAATCTTCATTATCTGAGTCTAATAAGGGAGACCCATTAATTTTAGATTGTTTCTTCTCATTCTAGATTCCCTCAAGGGGAAAAATTCTCTTCAGTAGCTCAGTATCAATCGCCTCTCATTTTTCTAAATTCTAATGAGTATAGGCCAGAAACTGCTCAATTTTCCATACAAGACAAAATCTTTATCCCAGGAATCAGCCTAGTGAACCTTCTCTAAATTGCTTCCAATGCAAGCATATCCCTCCTCAGGTAAGGAGACCTCCATGTGGTCTCACCAATGTCCTGCACAATTGTAACAAGACCTCCCAACTTTTGTATCCATGCCCATTGAAATAAAGGCCAGCATTCTATTTACCTTCCTAATTACTCATTGTACCTGCATGCTGGCCGTTTGTGATTCATATACAAAGACTCCCAGATTCTCTCATACGGCAGCATTCTGCAGTGTCTCTCATAGAACCATAGAAAATTACAGCTCAGAAACAGGCCTTTTGGCCCTTCTTGTCTGTGCCGAACCATTTTTCTGCCTAGTCCCACTGACCTGCACTTGAACCATATCCCTCCACACCCCGTCTGTGAACCCGTCCAAGTTTTTCTTAAATGTTAAAAGTGACCTCGCATTTACCACTTTATCCGGCAGCTCATTCCACACTCCCACCACTCTCTGCGTGAAGAATCCCCCCCCTAATATTCCCTTTAAACTTTTCTCCTTTCACCCTTAACCCATGCCCTCTGGTTTTTTGCTCCCCTAGCCTCAGTGGAAAAAGCCTGCTTGCATTCACTCTACCTATACCCATCAAAATCTTACACACCTCTATCAAATCTCCCCTCATTCTTCTACACTCCAGCGGATAAAGTCCTAACCTATAAGACTCTTGTCAGACCCCACTTGGAGTACCGTGCGCAGTTCTGGTCGCCTCACTACAGGAAGGATGTGGAAGCTATTGAAAGGGTACAGAGGAGATTTACAAGGATGTTGCCTGGATTGGGAGGCATGCCTTATGAGGATAGGTTGAGGGAGCTCGGTCTCTTCTCCCTGGAGAGATGAAGGTTGAGTGGCGACCTGATAGAGGTTTATAAAATGTTGAGAGGAATAGATAGGGTGGATTCTCGGAGGCTATTTCCCAGGGCTGAATGGTCACTACGAGAGGAGACAGGTTTAAGGTGCAGGGAAGCAAGTACAGAGGAGATGTCAGGGGTAAGTTTTTCACTCAGAAGGTGATGAGTGAGTGAAATCGGCTGCCGTCAATGGTGGTGGAGGCGAACTCGTTGGGGTCTTTTAAGAGATTTCTGGATGGGATTGAGGGTTATGGATAGGCCTGGTAGGTATGGCTATGATCGGTGCAACTTGTGGGCCAAAGGGCCTGTTTGTGCTGTAGTGTTCTATGTTCTATTCAATCTCTCTCTGTAACTCAGCTTCTCAAGTCCCGGCAACATCCTCATGAACTTTCTCTGCACTCTTTCAACCTTATTTACATCCTTCCTGTAACTAGGTGACCAAAACTGTACACAATACTCTAAATTCAGCCTCACCAATGCCTTATATAACCTTACCATAACACTCCAACTTTTATACTCGATACTCCGATTTATAAAGGCCAATGTACCAAAAGCTCTCTTTACGACCCTATCCACCTGTGATGTCACTTTTAGGGAATTCTGTACCTGTATTCCCAGATCCCTCTGTTCAACTGCACTCTTCAGAGTCCTACCATTTACCCTGTACCTTCTACTTTGGTTTGTCCTTCCAAAGTGCAATACCTCACACTTGTCTGCATTAAATTCCATTTCGCATTTTTCAGCCCATTTTTCTAGTTGGTCCAAATCCCTCTACAAGCTTTGAAAACCTTCCTGACTGTCCACTACTCCTCCAATCTTTGTATCATCAGCAAATTTGCTGATCCAATTTACCACATTATCATCCAGATCATTGATATAGATGACAAACAACAATGGACCCAGCACTGATCCCTGCGGCACACCATGAGTCACACGCCTCCACTCAGAGAAACAATCATAAGAACATAAGAACATAAGAAATAGGAGCAGGAGTAGGCCATCTAGCCCTTCGAGCCTGCCCCGCCATTCAATAAGATCATGGCTGATCTGAAGTGGCTCAGTTCCACTTTCCCGCCCTCTCCCCATAACCCTTAATCCCCTCTCTTATCAAAAACCCATCAACCTGCATCTTAAAAATATTTAGCGAGGTAGCCTCCACCACTTCAACGGGCAGAGAATTCCAGAGATTCACCACCCTTTGAGTGAAGAAGTTCCTCCTCAACTCTGTTCTAAACCGCCCCCCCTTTATCTTGAGGCTGTGCCCCCTAGTCCTACTATCCTTTCTGAGCGGGAAGAGTCTCTCCACCTCTATCCTATCCATCCCATTCATCATCTTATATGTCTCAATGAGATCTCCCCTCATTCTTCTAAACTCTAACGAGTACAAGCCTAGTTTATTCAGCCTCTCCTCATAGCACAACCCCCTCAACTCAGGCATCAGCCTAGTAAACCTCCTCTGCACTCCCTCCAAGGCCAAAATATCCTTGCGTAAGTGCGGCGACCAAAACTGCACACAGTACTCCAGCTGCGGCCTCACCAATGCCCTATACAGCTGCAGCAAGACCTCCCTACTTTTATATTCAATCCCCCTCGCTGTGAAGGCCAGCATCCCATTCACCATCCTGACTACCTGCTGCACCTGCAGGCTGGGTTTTTGCGACTCACGCACAAGGACCCCGAGGTCCCTCTGCACCGTCGCCTGCTGCAGCTTTTCGCCACGTAAGTAATAGTCCTTCCTACCATTATTCCTACCAAAGTGGACCACCTCGCACTTGCCAACATTAAATTCCATTTGCCAGTTCCTGGCCCATTTGCCCAGCCTATCTAGATCCTTCTGCAGACTCTCCACATCCTCTGCGCAATTTGCCGTTCCACCAATCTTGGTGTCATCAGCAAATTTCAACACCATACACTCTGTTCCCTCCTCCAGATCATCTATATAAAAATCCTCCACTACCACTCTCTGGCTTCTTCCATTGAGTCAGTGTCTAATCCAATTTACTACCTCCCCATCTATCCCTAGCAACTGAACCTTCCTAACTAACCTCCCATGAGGGACCTTATCAAAGGCCTTGCTAAAATCCAGGTAGACAACATCCACCGCCTTCCCTTCATCCACTTTCCTGGTAACCTCCTTGAAAACCCCTAATAGATTGGTCAAACATGACCTACCACGCACAAAGCTATGTTGACTCTCCCTAATAAGTCCCTGTCTATCCAAATATTTGTAGATGCTATTCCTTATCACACCTTCCAATAACTTGCCCATCACCAACGCCATTTACTGGCCTGTAATTTCCCGGATTTCTTTTTGAACCTTTTCTAAACAACGGAACAACATGAGCCACCCTCCAATCATCCGGCACCTCCCCCGTGCATACTGACATTTTAAATATGTCTGCCAGGGCCCCTGCAGGTTCACTACTAGCCTCCCTCAAGGTCCGTGGTAATATCCTGTCTGGTCCTGGGGAATTATCCACTCTGATTTGCCTCAAGACAGCCAGCACCACTTCCTCTTTAATCTGTAAAGTTTCCATGACCTACCCACCTGTTTGCCCTATTTCCGTAGACTCCATGCCCATTTCCTCAGTAAATACGGATACAAAAAAAAGCATTTAGTATCTCCCCCATCTCTTTTGGTTCCATACACAGTTTACCACTCTGGTCTTCAAGAGGACCAATTTTATCCCTCATTATCCTTTTGTTGCTAACATACCTAAAGAAGCTCTTTGGATTTCCTTCACTCTGTCTGCCAAAGCAACCTCATGTCTTCTTTTAGCCCTCCTGATTTCCCTCTTAAGTAGCTTCTTGCACTTTTTATAATCCTCGAGCATCTGATCTGTTCCTTGCTGCCTGTACATTTCACACAACTCTCTCTTCCTCTTAACCAGCATTACAATCTCCCTCGAGAACCAAGGTTCCTTATTCCTACTTACTTTGCCTTTAATCCTGACGGGAACATACAAACTCTGCACTCTCAAAATTTGTCCTTTGAAGGCCTCCCACTTTCCATTTACATCCTTACCAGAGAACAGCCTGTGCCAATCCACACTTCCCAGATCCCTTCTCATTTCATCAAATTTGGCTTTTTTCCAGTTCAGAACTTCAACCCGAGGACCAGATCTATCCTTATCCATGATCAGGTTGAAACTAATGGCATTATGATCACTGGATCCAAAGTGTTCCCTCACACTCACATCCATCACCTGTCCTAACTCATTTCCCAATAAGAGATCCAATATTGCATCCTCTCTAGTTGGCACCTCTATATACTGATGTAGAAAATTCTCTTGAACACATGTTACAAACTCTACCCCGTCTAAACCTTTAACAGTATGGGAGTCCCAATCTATATGTGGAAAATTAAAATCCCCTACTATCACAACTTTCTGTTTCTTGCAGTTGTCAGCTATTTCTCTGCAGATTTGCTCCTCCAATTCCCTTTGACTATTGGGTGGTCTATAATACAACCCCATTAATGTGGTCATACCTTTCCTGTTTCTCAGCTCCACCCATAGGGCCTCTGTAGACAAGCTCCCCAATCTATCCTGTCTCAGTACCGCTGTAACATTTTCCCTGACCAATAATGCCACCCCCCACCTTTTATCCCTCTGTCTCTATCACACCTGAAACATTGGTACCCTGGAACATTGAGCTGCCAGTCCTGTCCCTCCTGTAGCCAAGTTTCACTAATGGCTATAATGTCATATTTCCACCTGTCAATCCATGCCTTCAGCTCATCTGCCTTCCCCACAATACTCCTGGCATTGAAATAGACATACCTCAAAAGATTATTTCCACCACACTCAACCCTTTAATTTGTGATTTTGTATGAACTAACCTGTCTTTTTACCCCAGCTCCACTATCTGCTCTGGCACTCTGGTTCCCATCCCCCTGCAAATCTAGTTTAAACGCTCCCCAATAACACTAGCAAACCTCCCAGCAAGTATATTGGTCCCCTTGTAGTTTAGGTGTATCCCGTCTCTCTTGTACAGGTCCCACCTGCCCCAGAAGAGGTCCCAATAATCCAAGAATCGGAAACCCTGCCCCCTACACCAGTTCCTCAGCCACTTGTTCATCCGCTCAAGCATCCTACTCTTACCCTCACTGGCACGTGGTACAGGCAGCAATCCTGAGATTACTACCCTCGGGGTCCTGCTTTTTAACTTCCTTCCAAGCTCTCTATACTCTCTCTTTAGGACCTCCTCACTCTTCCTACCTACATCATTGGTACCGATGTGTACCACGACATCTGGCTGATCACCTTCCCACTTTAGAACACTGTGCATGTGATCAGAGACATCCCTGACCTTGGCACCCAGGAGGCAACAAACCATGCCGGAGTCTGTGTCCTGACCACAGAACCTTGTGTCCGTACCCCTGACCATTGAGTCCCCTATCACTACCGCTCTCCTCTCCTCCCTCCCACACTTGCGCTACAGAAGCAGATTCAGTATAAGAGTTCTGGTTGTCACAGCTTGTCCCAGGTAAAGCACCCTCCACAACAGTATCTAATTCCGTATACCTGTTTTGGAGGGGAATGGCCACAGGGGAACCCTGCTCTGCCTGTCCTTTCACATTTCCATTTCCTCTCCTTACAGTAACCCAACTTCCTGTGCTCTGCTGCTTAGGTGTAACTAACTCCCTAAAGCTATTGTCTATATACATTTGACAAGGTTCCCCATGGTAGGTACTACAGAAAATGCAGATGCATGGGATTGAGGGTGATTTAGCAGTTTGGATCAGGAATTGGCTAGCTGATAGAAGACAGAGGGTGGTGGTTGATGGGAAATATTCAACCTGGAGTTCAGTTACAAGTGGTGTACCTCAAGGATCTGTTTTAGAGTCACTGCTGTTTGACATTTTTATAAATGACCTAGATGAGGGTGTAGAAGGATGGATTAGTAAATTTGCGGATTACACTAAAGTCAGAGGAGTTGTAGACAGTGAGGATGGATGTTACAGTTTGCAGAGGGACATAGATAAGCTGCAGAGCTGGGCTGAGTGGTGGCAAATGGAGTTTAATGCGGAAAAGTGTGAGGTGATTCACTTTGATAAGAATAACAGGAGTACAGAATATAGGGCTAATGGAAGGACTCTTAGTAGTGTGGATGAGCAGAGAGATCTCGGGGTACATGTGCATAGATCCCTGAAAGTTGGCACCCAGGTTGATAGGGTTATCAAGAAGGCATACGGTGTGTTAACTTTCATTGGCAGAGGGATTGAATTTAGGAGCCGTGAGATCATGTTGCAGCTGTACAAAACTCTGGTGCGGCCGCACTTGGAGTATTGCATACAGTTCTGGTCACCGCATTATAAGAAAGATGTGGAAGCATTGGAAAGGGTGCAGAGGAGGTTTACCAGGATGTTACCAAGTACAATGAGAATGTCTCATGAGGAAAGGCTGAGGGACTTGAGGTTGTTTTCATTAGAGAGAAGAAGGTTAATAGGTGACTTAATTGAGGCATACAAGATGATCAGTGGATTAGATAGGGTGGACAGTGAGAGCCTTTTCCCTTGGATGGTGATGGCTAACATGAGGGGACATAGCTTTAAATTGAGGGGTGGTAATTATAGGACGGATGTCAGAGGTAGGTTCTTTACTCAGAGGGTAGTAAGGGCGTGGAATGCCCTGCCTGCAGCAGTTGTGGACTCATCAACTTTAAGGGCGTTCAAATGGTCAGTGGATAGGCATATGGATAACATTGGAATAGTTTAGGTTAGAGGCTCATTAGATTGGTTCCACTGGTCGGTGCAACATCGAGGGCCGAAGGGCCTGTACTGTGCTGTAATGTTCGATGTTCTGTATACTTCTCATTTTTCCAAATTAAACGGAGGTCATCAAGCGCCTTCTCTACTTCCCTAACACACTTTGCTAGCAGCTGCAGCTGGATGCATCTCTTGCAAGTGTTGTCATCAGGGTTACCAGATGTCTCCCTGGTCTCCTACATGCTGCAAGAGGAGCAATCCAACTGCCTTATGAGGATAGGGTGAGAGAGCTCGGTCTTTTCTCCTTAGAGAGACGAAGGATGAGAGGGGACCTGATAGAGGTTTGTAAGATGTTGAGAGGTATAGATCGGGTGGATTCTCAGAGGCTTTTTCCCAGGGCTGAAATGGCTGCCACAAGAGGACACAGGTTTAAGGTGCTGGGGAGTAGGTACAGAGGAGATGTCAGGGGTAAGTTTTTCACTCAGAGGGTGGTGGGTGAGTGGAATCGGCTGCCGTCGGTGAAGGTGGAGGCAAATTCGTTAGAGTCCTTTAAGAGACTTCTGGATGAGTACATGGGACTTAATAGGATTGAGGGTTATAGGTAAGCCTAGTAGGTAGAGATATGATCAGCGCAACACGTGGACCAAGGAGCCTGTTTGTGCTGCAGTTTTTCTATGATTCTATGATTCTAACCATCACAACAAGACCTTGTACCCTGAAAAATACTTCAGAGAGAAGAAGATAGATTCTGCATCGAGGTATTTCTTGGCCGAGGTTTTCCTAACTCAGTAGTATCTATTTTCAGTTATGTTGATATTTCGTTAAAGTTAGTGTGCAGTTTAAGGGTTAAAGTTCAGTTGAGAGTTGATGTTCAGTTAGAATTGAAGCTCAGTTGCCACTGTTTATGTTTGAATTGGTATCAGAAGTGTTGAATAAAGAAATAGTTGAATTATTGTCCTCGTTTGTCTCATTAAACTGGAATTTTTGGAAGGTGTTTAAGTTAAAGCTATATAATACCCTCATTTCCCCCAAAACCCCATTTCAAGTTTCTGACTTTTTAATTTGAGACCTTCAAACCCACTCTTGCAATGCAGGCAAAGGCCACAGGCCCAGTCTGTGCACAGCAAGATCTCACAGCAGCAATGTGAACCTAAATCAGATGGCAGACAATCATTCCCCCGCCCCCGGCCACTTTGCCTCTGCTATAAGACCCCTTCTTCACTGTCCACCCACCCCCCGCACCCCACTACACACACCCTCAACCCTCACACTGTGTCATTGTGTGTATTATCCCAAGTCTGGAGACTTCCCCACAGTCCCCTGGAAGGTTTTATCTCCCTCTGAGAGAAGCCCCTTTTTAAAACAAAGCCCTTGTGGTGCACAGCAAGACCCCACAAGGTGCAGTCAACTGTGTTGAATTTTTTTTAATTTGGGATATGTCTATACGGAGAGAGAGAATGAGGCAGACAGAGGCTGAGACAGTGAAATCCACCCCAGCCCCTCCCCGAGACCCTCAGAATTAAACTAGAACCCTATCCCTCATTGAAGCCCACCCTCCTCTGTGTCTCTCCAGCTGTTTCCATTCCTGCCTCTTTCCCTCTCTCCCTGACTGTCTGTCTCCATCTGTTTCTGCTACATTTACTGTCATACAGGAAGCCAAACACTGTCATCTATGCACAACAAGATCCCACATCAATAGTATGCTGAGAACTCTATACCTCCCCCCCACCTCAGTCACCTGGGAATGGTTAATTAACATCTCTATTTTCCCCTATGTTCCAGTCTGGGTACTTTTAATTCAGAAATGTCTATTGTGCTTCACAATCTATGAAGTGTGGTGACAGTTGCATTGCTGGTCTTTGCATGCACAGTAAGATCCCAGAGGAGACTATCTTTCGCCCTCAGTTTCCCTCAATCTCTCTCTCGCTCTCTGTTTCTTCCAATCAGCCAGAAAAATTGAGATGGAGAGAGAGAAATCTACAAAATAATCTCCTCAAAGACAATTCAAATATTCACAATCACCACCTTCCCCCACCCTGCCACTGCCAGTGCACCCCTGTGTCCCTCTCAGACTCCAGGAGCTGCTCACCCCACTCTTTCACTTTGGGAAGGGGCTGCTGATTCCTTTGGGAAACTTTTTAAAATCTTTCTACAACTTCCACACGCTGTGAGAGGATGTGAGTGGAGCTGCAGCCTGTGACTACATACTGGAGACCCTCACATCCTGATTCCCCTTCCCAATCCACCCTCACTCCCTCCCCATGCCTGTGTGACCCTCACTCCCCTCAGCCTCCAACCATCTCTGTTTTACTATTTCCCACTCTTTTCTCCCTCTGATCCTGTCTTTCTCACTCAGTGTAGTGATGGATGTTCCTTTCTAGATCCTTGTTCCAGTCCTTCTCTTTCTTCATCCCTCTTTCTTTCCCTCTCTCATTTTGTGGGAATAATAGTGTTGGAGGCTGAGCTGCAGTCAATAAATTGGAGTCTGACATTGGTAACTGTTAATTATTGTAAATTATTGTTAAATTATTATAAATAGCAATTCTGAGGGAGGGGAACAAGTTCAGGTTAAAGGGGAAAATGTTCAGTGGAGATGTGCTGGGGAAGATTTCACACAGAGGGTGGCGGAGGCCTGGAATGCGCTGCTAAGTGAGGTTGTTGAGGCAGACACGTTAGTGATATTAAAGATTTATCGGGATAGACACATGAACAGACAGGGAATAGAGGAAAATGAGCAATTGGTTTAGATAGATCAGTGTGACTGGCACAGGCTTGCAGGACCTGAGGGCCTGATCGTCTGCTGCACTCCCTGCTTCACATCCTCTGGAGCATCAATGTTTAATTTAGCTACTCTTTTTTTGTTTTACAACCATGCATGACTCTCCTGAATCCATGTTTGTAATTGTAAACACTCAGGTCTCTCCGAGAAACTGTATTCATATTTGTAACCATCCAAAACTCCCCCGAACTTGTATTTTCAATTATAAACATTTCCGACTCCCCCAGAAACTAGATTTGTAATTGCAAAATTCCAGGTCTCCCAGAATCTGTTTTGTAGTTGTAGCCATCCAGGTATTTCCCAGAATATCTATTTATAATTTCAAATATTCTGGACTCGCCCAGGATCTGTATTTACTGATGTGACCACCTAGAACTCCCCCTGAATCATCGAATCCGACAGTGCAGAAGGAGGCCATTCAATCCATCAAGTCTGCACTGACCACAGTCCCAGCCAGGCCCCAACCCTGTAACCGAGCTAATCCCCTGGACACTAAGGGGCAATTTAGTGTGACCAATCCACCTAAGAGCAAAGAACAAAAACAGCCCGGGAAACAGGCCCTTCGGCCCAACGAGCCTGCGCCACCATTTTAACATTACCAGTCCCCCCACTCCACCCATGACCCTTATCTATGCTTATGGCATTCCACATTGAGGGAAGACTAATTTAGGGACAATTTATTACCTCCAATCAGCCTAAGAGCACATCTTTGGGGTGTGGGAGAAAACCGGAGCACTCGGAGAAAACCCACACAAGCACGGGGAGAATGCGCAAACTCCCACAGACACCGGCCCAAATCCATGTGTCTGCACAGCAAACAGTGATAGTCACTGAGCTGTCGTCTTGCCCAGTATCTGGTCCAGTTTAAGCACACACTAACGACATGAAGCACTAGGCCAATCTCGAACAACCAAGAGCAGCCCCAGTACGACCCATCGCGTGTATGCCCCTCGTTGGACAACAAGGCGGACTGTAGAAGAAATTAGATTCATATAAGCAATTAGGTTGCATAGAAAAGTAAGTCTGTTTTAAACGGACCTACTATAGTAGGGGCTAAAGCTGCAGCAGTAGCTAAAGGGTTAATGATTCACTATATACTCACCATTATACCGAAAATCAAGAAACTAGCTGAAGCAGGCAGGGTTAGAAAAACAGGGGCCTAGCAGACACTCAAGGTCTAAAGGCCAGATAATGGGCCATCTGCCTTTTAGGAGGATAGAAAAATAAACCACCATTCTTCTCCCCTATCTAGTTACGGTAAATCACAAGGGACAGAGACTGTAGGATGATTTAGACCAAGGACACTATAGATAAGTCCTAGGACCAAAGTTTTAATTAATGGGACAATGATTAAAGGGGTAATAGAGATAGTAAGGATAATAGGGAGTATTGTAACCTGCTTGCAGAGTTGTTTGTTTCACTGTATAAAAATAGCGCGGGTTTGTTCAAAAATTCAGAGTTCTCTCGATGTTGACTGAGGTGTACTCTCCGTGGTATCACGACAATAAACTCTCCTGACGCCTGACCCTGAACATCTCTGCCTGAGTTATTCTGAGCTAGGAGTTTCTTCAACACGGACCGACTTAAAACCTAACCCGCACGTCTTTGGAGCACTGAGAGGAAGCCCACGCAGACATGGAGAGAACATGCAGAATCCACACAGACATTGGCCTAAGCCGGGAATTGAACCTGGGTCCCTGGTGCTGTGAGGCAGCAGTGCTAACCACTGTGTCACCCAAGTAAAGTTTAACTTTACTCCTGGATTGTTTGAATAATAAGTACAGAATCTGGGGGAGTCCAGGGTGTTTACAATTACAAATGCAGATTCAGTAGGAGTTCTGGGTGGTTACAGTTATAAATAGGACTCGTCCAGAATCTGTATTTATAATTGTAACCATCAGATTGACTCAGAAATTGCAATTGTAGTGATATTGACCTTGTCCTGTTGTTCAGTCTGACTCGATTGGTTAGACTCTCACTTGGTCAGTCAGAATGTCGACCTTGGTCACTCGTTTTCTCTGTTGGTGTTGCTCAGTCGATCAGAGGCTCAATCTCTCGGTCAGGTGCTCTATCAGCCTTATTCACTGAGTGTGTTGCTCAGTCGTGCTGAGTCTGTCAAACAGTCGGCCTCGCTAGCACTGGATCGGTCAGTCAGTCTGCCTCACTCGGTCAGTCAGTCTGCCTCACTCGGTCAGTCTGCCTCACTCGGTCAGTCAGTCTGCCTCACTCGGTCAGTCTGCCTCACTGGGTCAGTCAGTCTGCCTCACTCGGTCAGTCTGCCTCACACGGTCAGTCAGTCTGCCTCACTCGGTCAGTCAGTCTGCCTCACTCGGTCAGTCAGTCTGCCTCACTCGGTCAGTCAGTCTGCCTCACTCGGTCAGTCTGCCTCTCTCGGTCAGTCTGCCTCACTCGGTCAGTCTGCCTCACTCGATCAGTCTGCCTCACTCGGTCAGACTGCCTCACTCGGTCAGTCTGCCTCACTCGGTCAGTCAGTCTGCCTCACTCGGTCAGTCTGCCTCACTCGATCAGTCTGCCTCACTCGGTCAGTCTGCCTCTCTCGGTCAGGCTGCCTCACTCGGTCAGTCTGCCTCTCTCGGTCAGTCTGCCTCACTCGATCAGTCTGCCTCACTCGGTCAGTCTGCCTCTCTCGGTCAGTCTGCCTCACTCGATCAGTCTGCCTCACTCGGTCAGTCTGCATCACTCGGTCAGTCTGCCTCACTCGGTCAGTCTGCCTCTCTCGGTCAGTCTGCCTCACTCGATCAGTCTGCCTCACTCGGTCAGTCTGCATCACTCGGTCAGTCTGCCTCACTCGGTCAGTCTGCCTCACTTGCTCAGTCTGCCTCTCTCGGTCAGTATGCCTCACTCGGTCAGTCTGCCTCACTCGATCAGTCTGCCTCTCTCGGTCAGTCAGTTAGCCTCACTCGGTCAGTCTGCCTCACTCGGTCAGTCTGCCTCACTCGGTCAGTCAGTCTGCCTCACTCGGTCAGTCTGCCTCACTCGGTCAGTCAGTCTGCCTCACTCGGTCAGGCTGCCTCACTCGGTCAGTCAGTCTGCCTCACTCGGTCAGTCAGTCTGCCTCACTCGGTCAGTCTGCCTCACTCAATCAGTCTGCCTCTCTCGGTCAGTCTGCCTCTCTCGGTCAGTCTGCCTCTCTCGGTCAGTCTGCCTCACTCGGTCAGTCTGCATCACTCGGTCAGTCTGCCTCACTCGGTCAGTCTGCCTCTCTCGGTCAGTCTGCCTCACTCGGTCAGTCTGCCTCACTCGGTCAGTCTGCCTCACTCGGTCAGTCTGCCTCACTCGATCAGTCTGCCTCACTCGATCAGTCTGCCTCACTCGGTCAGTCTGCATCACTCGGTCAGTCTGCCTCACTCGGTCAGTCTGCCTCTCTCGGTCAATCTGCCTCACTCGGTCAGTCTGCATCACTCGGTCAGTCTGCATCACTCGGTCAGTCTGCCTCACTCGGTCAGTCTGCCTCTCTCGGTCAGTCAGTTAGCCTCACTCGGTCAGTCTGCCTCTCTCGGTCAGTCAGTTAGCCTCACTCGGTCAGTCTGCCTCACTCGGTCAGTCTGCCTCACTCGGTCAGTCAGTCTGCCTCACTCGGTCAGTCTGCCTCACTCGGTCAGTCAGTCTGCCTCACTCGGTCAGGCTGCCTCACTCGGTCAGTCAGTCTGCCTCACTCGGTCAGTCAGTCTGCCTCACTCGGTCAGTCTGCCTCACTCAATCAGTCTGCCTCTCTCGGTCAGTCTGCCTCTCTCGGTCAGTCTGCCTCTCTCGGTCAGTCTGCCTCAATCGGTCAGTCTGCCTCTCTCGGTCAGTCTGCCTCACTCGGTCAGTCTGCCTCACTCGGTCAGTCTGCCTCTCTCGGTCAGTCTGCCTCACTCGGTCTGTCTGCCTCACTAGGTCAGTCTGCCTCACTCGGTCAGTTTGCCTTCACTCAGTCACTCAGTCAGTCAGTTGTTCGGCCAGTCATAGAATCATAGAACCTATGGCATGGAATTAGGTTGAACCGATCTAAACTTTATCTTTAATACCCGGCAAACTAGTCGTGTCCTCCTCCGTGAAGACCGAGGCAAAAAACTTATTTAAAGCCTCAGCCATTTCCTCATCGCCCACCACTAAATCCCCCCTCTCATCCTTTAAGGGTCCAACATTCACTCTAGCCAGTCTCTTCTTTATATATTTGTAAAAACTTTTATTGTCTTTTTTTTATATTTAGAGCTGGTTTAGCTTCATACTCTATCTTTCCTTTCTTTATCACCTTCTTAGTCATTCATCGTTGATTTTTAAATCTTTCCCAATCTTCTAATCGCCCACTATTTTTAGCCACTCTGAATGCATCAGCTTTTAATTTAATACTCTCCTTTATTCCCTTCGATAACCACGGCTGGTTATCCCTTCTCCTACAGTCTAAAGGACTGTAGACTTTAGATTGTTTAGAAGGACGAGGGGGGATCTTATAGAGATGTGTAAGATAATGAAGGGGATGGATAGGGTAGAGGTAGAGAGATTCTTCCCGCTTAGAAAGGATAGCAGGACTAGAGGGCACAGCCTCAAGATAAGGGGGGGGGGGGGGGGATGCAGTTTAGATCGGAGTTGAGGAGGAACTTCTTCACTCAAAGGGTGGTGAATCTCTGGAATTCTCTGCCCGTTGAAGTGGTGGAGGCTACCTCGCTAAATATATTTAAGACACGGGTAGATAGGTTTCTGATAGACAAGGGAATTAAGGGTTATGGGGAGAAAGTGGGAAAGTGGAACTGATCCACTTCAGATCAGCCATGATCTTATTGAATGGCGGGGCAGGCTCGAGGGGCTAGATGGACTACTCCTGCTCCTAATTGTTATGTTCTTATGTAAACTGGTCCATCCAATCTAAATGTCCATCTAAGCTAACCCTATTTGCCTGCCGTTGGCCCACATCTTTCTGAACTTTTCTGATCCATGAACCTATCCAAATGCCTTTCGAAGGTTATCAGTAGCCCTGCTGCAATCACTTCCTCCGACAATTCATCCCACACACACACACTCTGTGTAATCAAGATGCTCCTCAGATTTCCATTAATCCTTTCAGCTCCCAACTTCAACCTGTGCCCTCGAGTTCTCGATTCTCCAACCCTGGGAAAAAGGCGGAGTACATTCACCCTATCCATGCCTCTCATAATCTCATACAGCTCTATAAGATCACTCCTCAGTCTGCTACTCACCAAAGAATAAAGTCCCAGCCTGTCCAATCTCTCTCTATAACTCGATCCCTTGAGGCCTGGCATCTTTCTTGTAAATATCAACTGCACTGTTTTCAGTTTAATGACACCTTTCTTATAGCAAGGCAACCAAAACTTGTGGCCTTGTACAATTGCAAGATAATGTCCCAATTTCGATTCCCATGCCCTGAATGATGAAGGCCAGAATGCCAGAAATCTTCTTCACTGTCCTTTCCATATGTGACTCCACCTTTAGAAAACCACGGCTGAGCCCCAAGGCCCCTTTGTTCAACAATATTCACTCAGTCTTACCATTCACTGTGAAAACCCTACCTTGATTTTAGTCATGCTATTACAGCCACTCAGTCAGCTGACCTTGATAGATCACTCAAATTTACTCATTCCGTTAGCTTCACTTACTGTTCCAGTCAAAAACTCAGACATATTCACTCACTCAGTCTTTGGCTGAGCAGCTGAATACATACTTTGATTCTGTCTTCACAAAAAAAGACACAAATCAGATCCCCAAAACGTTGGAGAATGCAAGATTTAGTGAGAGGAGTGAACTGAGGGAAATCAGTCTTAGTGGAGAAATGGTGCTGGGAATGTTGATGGGATTGAAGGTGGATAAATCCCCAGGGCCGGATAATTTACATCTCAGAGTACTTAAGGAAGTGACTCTAGAAATATTGGATGCATTGGTGGTCATCTTCCAGGATTCTATAGACTCTGGAACAGTCCCTGCGGATTGGAGGGTAGTAAATGTCATTCCAATATTCGAAAAGGGAGTTAGAGAGAAAACAGGGAATTATAGACCAGTGAGCTTTATATCGGTAATGGGGAGAATTCTCAAATCTGTAATCAAGGGCTTTATACAAAGCAGAAAGCAGTGACAGGATCAGACAGAGACAGCATGGATTTACAAAGAGGAAATAATGCTTGACAAATCTGCTGGAATTCTCTGAAATGTAACGAGTAGAGTTGACTAAACGGAACCAATTGATATCGTATATTTGGACTTTCAGAAAGCATTTGACAAAGTCCCGCAAAAGAGATTATCGTGCAAGATTAAAACACATGGGATGGACCTGGGTGTCCTTATGCACCAGTCACTGAAGGTAAGCGTGCAGGTACAGCAGGCGATAAAGAAGGCAAATGGTATGTTGGCCTTCATTGAGAGAGGTTTGGAGTACAGGAGCAGGGATGTGTTGTTACAATTATACAGGGGCCTTGGTGAGGCCACACCTAGAGTATTGTGTACAGTTTTGGTCTCCTTTTCTGAGGAAGGATGTTCTTGCTCTCGAGGGAGTGCAGTGAAGGTTTACCAGGCTGATTCCAGGAATGGCGGGACTGATGTATGAGGAGAGATTGATTAGGTTAGGATTGTTTTCACTGGAGTTCAGATGAAAGAGGGAGGATCTCATGGAGACTTATAAAATTCCGATGGGACTAGACAGGTAGATACAGGGAGGATATTCCCACTGATGGTTGCTTCTATTGTAGGCCTCTATCACTTGCTTTGTGAGTTAGTCTGCCTCGTTCTTTCAGTCAGCTGGTCTCCCTCAGTCAGTGTGTCATTCAGTTGGTCTCACTTTCTCACTCGATCAGTCAGCCTTGGCTCATTTGGCATCCCTTGCTGGGTCATTCATACTTCCTCATGTAGTTGCTTATTCAGTCAGTCTTCCTAGGTTTAGCAGCCAGCCTTGCTTAGTCTTTAGATCAGTTGATCTTTGTTGATCAGTCAGTCAGGCTCTCTCTTAGTTAATCAGCTTCACACAGTCGGTCAGTGAGTCAGTCTCACTCGGCTTTTGGTGGCAGCTTACTTTCTCAGCCACTCACACATCGTAGTCTCTTAACTCCAACTGGAGCATTGTTTTCCATTCTCTGTGAGATATGAACAAGCTGACTGACCATAGGGCAAAAATCCTGGGAGGATGGTAAGGGGTTTTAACGACATACAACTTGGTTGAAAAATGGGAGAGGAGGGAAGGTGGGTGCTCAATTTCTATCCATCAGAGTTAGGAAACACAGTGATGGAGAGATGCAGTGGCCAGCTGGAGGTTGAGTGGTATTTCATGTGTCAAATCAATGTGAGGGTGGTTGGCAATTTATAATTTTTGAATCCAATAAGATGAAAGAAAGGCATTGATGTGTGTTTTCCCTCAGTGTTTAATGTACTGAAGAATTGTAGTAAAGGGAAATTTTAGCACATTTTTCAACTGCTGCCTGAACTGAGTCTGAGTCACTGCATAAAGTGCAGTGTTTGTGCTGCAACTCAAAAGCTGCAGCATGAAACCCAATTCCATAACAAACCAATCTAACCACACTGACTCATATCCCAAATAATACATTCGGCTCCATATAGAATAAAACAAAAATGTTGACCATAAGAAGATGAAATTGGCTGAGATAACAAACAGTAAAATTATGGATTTCTTTCGATTCACCATCTCTGGGTCTCTAGGACTCTCCACATTACTGCGAGAGCAGAGTCGCCTGCGAGCTCTGCTGCTCACTAAAATGTGTCTGATGGTGAGAATATTCAGAAGCAGAATCAGGACGAATGGGACACACGGGGTTAGAATGTTGTGGAGGAACTCGACTGTTCCCCAGACCGGAGATTCCATAACATCCCATGGGAACTCACAGAACCATGGGTCGTTCGCCAGTTGATATCCTCCAAATAACATAAAATACCAGAAAATGTTCTTTAAACAGCTCAGAACCGTCACTGTTCCTAGAACCACAGCAGCTGTTTTCTCGCTGCAATATTTACTTTTTAGTTTGGGGCAGCAAATGGCCACAAATCGATCAAAGGTGAAAGTGACGGTGAACCAGACAGAACAGTCAGTGGCTGCATAAAGCAGGACAGCGTGGATGTTACACACATGGATAGATTCCAGGAAATAAAAATGTTCCACAAAGACAATGGGAATTTGTCTCAATATCAGGTCGAGGAAAATGACCAGTAGATCTCCTGCTGACATAGCCACCAGGTAACAAGTGATACATTTGGATAGACCACAATTTCTGCTCATCAGTGTCACAATTGTGATTAAGTTCACTGTAACAGAAGAAAATAAAGAATGAAATTATACATTGTCTGGGGATGAAATCAACTCTTTGAGTGGCGTGGTATTGACAAACACACACATGCATATACAAACACATCGACCCATACACTTACACACACACGCACACATTTACACACACGAACCTGCATACACAAACACGCAGAAATATGTACACACAGTTCCACTCGCATACATTCACACACAAACACACAGACAGACATGCACACACACGCACACACACACACACACACTGCAACATAACCTCGCTGTTTTTAAACTCCATCCCTCTAGCAATGAAGGACAAAATTCCATTTGCTTCTTAATTACCTGCTGCACCTGTAAACCAACTCCTTGTGATTCCTGCACAAGGACACCCAGGTCCCTCTGCACAGCAGCATGCTGCAATTTTTTACCATTTAAATAATAGTCCATTTTGCTGATATTCCTACCAAAATGGATGACCTCACATTTACCAACATTGTACTCCATCTGCCAGACCCACACCCATTCACTTAACCTATCTATATCCCTTTGCAAACTTTCAGCGTCCTTGTACGCTTTGCTCTGCCACTCATCTTAGTGTCATCTGCAAATTTTGACACACTACACTTGGTCTCTCACCCTATTCTTTTGCACAGAGAAATACACATATTCACACAGTTGCACTTACACACACTGACACACACAGACACACACATGGACAAACAAACACACACACACTTACACACATTCACACACACACACAAACTCACACACACAAACAGTCATATACTCATACACATACACAAACACAGCCATAGACAAACTCATATTCACCCACATACACAAACTCACACCATGCTCATTCACACACACTCCCACTCTCTCTCTCACACACACACTCACAGACACTCTTAAAAACACATTCACACACACACACACACAGAAATGCACACATATACATAATTGCACTCACATACATGCACATACATTGACACCCACACAGAAACACAAACCCACATGTACTCATACACACATTCACACACTCACGTACAAACACACAAACTCCCCAAGCCACACTAAAATACTCAGACAAACACGTACACACCAGCACACACTTGCACTGTCTCACACACACACACACAAAGACACACGGCACACACAAAAACACAGACACACATGCACTCACACAAACATAATCAAAGACACAGACTCACACATTGTCTTTTTAACACAAACTTGCCCATTCAGACACACCAGGACAGAGTCAAGTATACAAACATTCACACACACACACAAACACATACACTCACACACACGGACAGACACATTCACACACACACACAGACATACACACACACACACATACATGTTGCTACAAATATAATCTTTCTCACCCACACAAATACACACAAACCGACAGAAAGAATGCAACACACTTTCCCAGATTCAAACACAGCCATGTACACACACACACACACACACAGATACACACATGCAAACACACACGCACACAAATACACATGCACTCACACACACACACAGACACACACACTAGTGCATGTGAATGTATGTGTGAAATGTGAGTGTAGATGTGAATATATATATATGTGTGTGTGAGTATGTGTGTGTGTGTGAATGTCTGTGTGTGTGCACCCGTGTGTGTGTGAGTGTCTGTGTGTGCTCGTGTGTGTGTGCCCATTGTGTGTGTGTGAGTGTCTGTGTGTGTGTGCCCGTGTGTGTGTGTGTGTGCACACGCGCACACGTGTGTGTGTATGTGTGTGTGTGAATGTGAGTGTGTATGTGTGTGTGTGTGTGTATATGTGTGTGACAGAGAGTTACTATGTTTTACTGCAGATGGTGTAACTGGGTATGAATGAGTGTGTGAGTTTGCGTGATTACGGTTGGATGTGCAGTTGTGTGTTTACGTATATGTGCCACGTGCTAGTAAGAATAGGAATAGGAAGCTTAGGCAGATGAATGTGTGTCTTGAGATCTGGTGCAGGGGGCAGGGGGCAGGGAAATAGATTTTTGAATCATTGGGATCTCTTCTAGCGAAAGGGTGACCTGTTCAAGAGGGACAGATTACACTTGAACTGGCGGGGAGATTTGCTAGATCCCCTCGAGAGGGTTTAAACTAGTTTGGCAAGGAGCTGGGATCCAAAGTAGTAGGAAGAGAAGGCTGAGGACAGCACGGAAGTTAAAGAGAGCACATTAAGTAGTAAAGTCAGTGTCAATAATCCTAGTAGCAAACAGATCAGGCAGAAGCAAGACAGAGAGCAAGGGAAGCCCAGATTAAACTGCATTTATTTCAATACAAGAGACCTGACAGGCAAAGCAGATGAACTCAGGGCATGGTTGGATACATGGGACTGGGATATTATAGCAATTGCTGAAACATGGCTAAGGGAGGGACAAGACTGGCAGCTCAGTGTTCCAGTGTACTGATGCTATAGGAAAGATAGAACAGGAGATAAGAGAAATGGGGGAGTTACACTTTTGACTCCGGAAAACATCACGGCCGTACTGAGAGGGGATATATCTGAAGGTTCACCTATTGGGTCTGTATGGGTAGAACTGAGAAATAAGAAGGGGGAAATCACTTTTATAGGGTTATAATATGGCCACAAATAGCCAGTGGGAACTTGAGGTGCAAATATGTAAGGAGATTACAGATAGCTCAAAGAAAAATAGGGTGTAATAGTCATGGATTTTAACATTCCCAACATAAGTTAAGGTGAGAGGGAGAGATACAAAAATGTCCAGAGGGGCATTTTTTTCACACAGAGGGCAGTGAGTGTTTGGAGCAAGCTGCCAGAGATAGTAGTAGAGGCAGGTACAATTTTATCTTTTAAAAAGCTTGGGTACAATGGGTATAGAGGGATATCAGCCAAATGCAGGCAATTGGGATTAGTTTAGTGGTTTAAGAAAAAGGGCAGCATGGACAAGTTGGGTTGAAGACCTGCTTCCATGCTGTAAACCCCTATGACTCTGAGTCTATAAAACACTGACACTACACATGAGCAGTCTTCATAGAGACACAGATAAAAAAATGCAGACACGCAGAAACAGAGACACACAGAAACAGAGACACACAGAAACAGAGACATACAGAAACAGAGACACACGGAAACAGAGACACACGGAAACAGAGACACACAGAAACATAGACACACGGAAACAGAGACACACAGAAACAGAGACATACAGAAACAGAGACACACAGAAACAGAGACACACAGACACAGAGACACACAGAAACAGAGACACACAGAAACAGAGACACACAGACACAGAGACACACGGAAACAGAGACACACGGAAACAGAGACACACGGAAACAGAGACATACAGAAACAGAGATACACAGAAACATAGACATACAGAAACAGAGACACACAGAAACATAGACATACAGAAACAGAGACACACAGAAACAGAAACACACGGAAACATAGACACACAGAAACAGAGACACACAGAAACAGAGACACACAGAAACAGAGACATACAGAAACAGAGACATACAGAAACAGAGACACATAGAAACATAGACATACAGAAACAGAGACACACAGAAACAGAGACACACAGAAACAGAGACATACAGAAACAGAGACACATAGAAACATAGACATACAGAAACAGAGACACACAGAAACATAGACATACAGAAACATAGACACACAGAAACATAGACACACAGAGACAGAGACACACAGAAACATAGACATACAGAAACAGAGACACACAGAAACAGAGACACACAGAAACATAGACATACAGAAACAGAGACACACAGAAACATAGACATACAGAAACAGAGACACACAGAAACATAGACATACAGAAACATAGACACACAGAAACAGAGACATACAGAAACAGAAACATACAGAAACAGAGACACAGGAAGGCAGTCACAATAAAATGCACAGAATGCAGACACATGTACACGGACGGAATTACATAAACATAGAAATATACAGGCAGAAAGGCAGACACGTACACAAAGAATAACTTATGCACATAACACAGAAGCAGAGAAACAGACACCCACAAACGCACAAAGCAATGCAGACACACAAACGTAGACACACATACACATACACTCACACACACACACACACAAAGCAAGGGATGGAATTGCTGGGGCTTTGAGAGAAATCTTTGCATGCATACTTGCTACAGGAAGGTCCCAGAAAATTGGAGAATAGCAACTCTTATTACTTTGTTTAAAGAATAGCAAGAATAACATATAAATGTCCTTTAGGGATTCGAAGCTGCGGACATTATCTGGTCTGACTCAATGTGACTCCAGAGCTATATCAGTGTGGTTAACTCTCAACTGTCCTCCAACAACAATTAGAGATGGACAATAAATGCTGGCTAGCCAGTAACACACATGTCCCACAAATGATTTGAAAACAAAACGCTCATAAGAATGCATTCCTGTTCATATAGAGATTCTGATCAATCTTATGATTAACTCCAGAAGGAACATACTCCTCAGGAAAGCTCCTCAAAGTCCACATACACTAACCGTGTTGATGATGTGGGACATGGCTTGTCACGCACTGCCCGCCACCCAGCCTGAGACATATAAACCTTTTCCTCATATAGGCACAGACAGAGCAGCCTAACCCTCATTAACATTACAGCCCATCAGATTAATGATGGGCGAATACTATGAGTATCACAAATCCTCACATATCCTCTAGATGCTTATTCCATCATGGCAGACTGAGGAAGTGGTCAGGACTGCCTGGAGACAGCAACATCCTGCCTCATGGAACACATCCTGGACTTCCTCCTGACTAGGGTAGACAGACACAGGGACATCCTGTTCCCGGAACCATCCAGGTTCCCTCCAGACACCACAGAAAGAGGTTGGATGAAAGTGTGCAGATTATCAGTTCCCCTCATGACTATCAGATGACCTGGACACAATGTCGAAAGTTCTTCAGTAACCTTCTGAACTCCGCCAAAGTGAGTGAGTTGAACCAACAGGACGTTCAGCCTGATATCTTTGCAAACAGTATGTTGGACCTCGGATGGATAGAGGGTACATGAGGGTCAGCAGCGCCAGAGGAACATGTGTCCATGACCAAGGTGAAGCAATGATAAAAGATGGAAACATAGAACATAGAGCACTACAGCACAAACAGGCCCTTCGACCCACGAGTTGCGCCGATCACATCAACACCTACCAATCCATAGACCTATCTATAACCCCCAATCCCATTAAATCCCATATACTCATCCAGAAGTCTTTTAAAAGACCCCAGCGAGTTCACCTCCACCACCACTGACGGCAACCGATTCCACTCACTCACCACCCTCTGAGTGAAAAACTTACCCCTAACATCACTTCTGTACTTGCGTCCCTGCACCTTAAATCTGTGTCCTCTCGTAGCGACCATTTCAACCCGGGGAAATAGCCTCTGAGAATCCACCCTATCTATTCCTCTCAACATTTTATAAACTTCTATCAGGTCACCTCTCAACCTTCGTCTCTCCAGGGAAAAGAGTCCCAGCTCCCTCAACCTAACTTCATAAGGCATGCCTCCCAATCCAGGCAACATCCTTGTAAATCTCCTCTGTACCCTTTCAATAGCTTCTACGTCCTTCCTATAGTGAGGCGACCAGAACTGCACACAATACTCCAAATGAGGCCTGACAAGGGTCTTATAAAGTTGCAGCATTACCTCCTGATTCCTAAACTTAATCCCTCGATTAATGAAGGCCAGTACACCATACGCCTTCTTGACCACATCCTCCACCTGCAAGGCCGATTTAAAAGTCCTGTGGACCCGGACCCCAAGATCCTTCTGCTCTTCAACACTACTAAGACTCCTGCCCTTGATAGTGTACTCGTTCATCCCATTGGTTCTGCCAAAATGGACGACTACACATTTATCCGCGTTGAAGTCCATCTGCCACTTCTCCGCCCAGTCCTGCATCCTATTTATGTCCTGCTGCAACTTTTGACATCCTTCCAGACCATCCACAACACCACCGACCTTTGTGTCATCAGCGAACTTACCCATCCCTCCACTTCCTCATTTAGGTCATTTATGAAAATGACAAACAGCAAGGGTCCTAGAACAGATCCCTGGGGCACTCCACTGGTGACTGACCTCCATGCAGAAAAAGACCCATCCACAACCACTCTCTGCCTTCTGCAGGCAAGCCAGTTCTGGATCCACAAGGCCAAAGGCCCTTGGATCCCATGTCCTCTCACCTTCTCAAGAAGTCTTGCATGGGGGACCTTATCAAATGCCTTGCTGAAGTCCATGTACACCACGTCCACTGCACTTCCTTCGTCAATGTATTCAGTCACATTTTCGAAGAACTCAACTAGGCTCGTAAGGCACGACCTGCCCTTGACAAATCCATGCTGACTATTTCTGATCATGTCAAACCTCTCCAAATGCTCGTAAATCTTGTCCCTCAGAAGCCTCTCCATCAGCTTACCAACCGCTGAGGTCAGACTCACCGGTCGGTAATTTCCCGGGCTATCTCTGTTCCCTTTCTTGAAAATAGGAACTACATCCGCAAACCCCCATCTTCCGGAACTTCTCCCGTCTCCATTGATGACGCAAAGATCATCGCCAGGGGCTCTGCAATCACTTCCCTCGCCTCCCACAGTATCCTGGGGTACATCCCATCTGGTCCCGGCGACTTATCTATCTTGATAGAATTCAAAAGTTCTAACACGTCCTTCTCCTTAATATCCACATACTCAATCTTTTCCATTTGCTGCAAATCCGTAGCAAAATCTCCCAGATCAGTTTCCATTGAAAATACTGAGGCAAAGTACTCATTAAGCACCTCTGCCATTTCTTCTGGTTCCACACAGACCTTTCCCCCTTCACCTTTTATAGGTCCTATCCCTTCTCTTCTCATCCTTTTACTTTTCACATATTTATAGAAGGCCTTGGGATTCTCCTTAATCTTACCCGCCAAGGTCTTCTCCTGACCCCTTCTGGCTCTCCTAATTTTCCTTTTAAGCTCCTTTCTACAGTCCTTATACTCCTCAAGATCCTTACCATCTCCTAGTTCCCTGAACCTTTTGTACACCTTCCTTTTCCTCCTGACTATGTTCAACACAGCCTTCGTGCACCACGGTTCCCGTGACCTACCAAAACCCCCTTGTCTCATCGGAACGTTGTCGTGCAGAGCTCCAGACAAACATTCCTTGAATATCCGCCACCTTCCTTCGGTACTTTTCCCTAAGAACGCCTCCTTCCAGTTTATTTGTCCAAGTAACTTCCTGACTTCTTTGTATTTCCCATGGAGAACTATAAATCTTTTGGAGCAATCTCCAAACACCAGATGTCAATCTGACACCATATCTCCCTTCCCTTCACATCCTTGCAGAAGATAAGGCTGCACCAGGATCGATACCTCACCATCTCTCTGACTGTAGGAGCCCATTGTGATAATGCCCTAACCATGTCTCAAATTGGAGACTACATAATGAGCAGCTACAAGAGAGTGGCCAAAATGGTGCTTAGCCCATGCAGCAGCAGTGGGATTGGAATCTCCTGCTCTGTGACATTCGTCCAGTAGTGAGAGAGGAGCTAAGAATCCTGAACAGGATGACCCGGCGAGGGGGTGTTTGATGTGTCGAGAAACTGTACCCAATGGCTGATTCCGTCCAGCCTTTGGGACAAAAGCTCGTGGACTGAACAATCTTATGAAGAGGATGAGGGATCCATTAAGGGAATCTCATTCTCCACAGGTTTCCTCTGAAATGTATTCGGGGCAATTTTTGTGTCAATATGTAGCCATCCCAACAAAGGATGGCACAGTGCTAGTTCTTGTTCTTGGAAACAAAGCTGGAAAAGTGCTCAATGTGACAGAGGGGGAGCATTTTAGTGATAGTGAGCACAACACATTGCAGTTCAAATTTGTTTTGGAGAAGGAGAAGAATTGTCTGCAAAAGATAGCTTTCAATTGGGGAATGGCAGATTTTATTAAAATAAAACAGGATCTGGCCAAATTTGTTTGGGACTAGCTCCTTGCTAGACTAGAGCAAAACAGTTGAGGTGTCCAGAAAGAAGCTGGCAAAATGTCAGTTCAAAATGAGGTTACAGGAATAGGGGCTGGGTGGGATTGTGGTTGATGCAGGCTCGATGGGTCGAATGGCCTATACTGTAGTGATACTATGATAACATGCTCCTAAATGCAAGAGGGAATCTACAAAAATAATTGGAAGAGCTAAAAAGGGGGAATAGAAAAGGATTTGCGAACAGGATTAGGGAGAATCCTAAATGTTGTTATCTATATATTAATGAGAAGAGGTTAGCCAGGGAAAGAGAAGTGTCTATTAGAGACCAAATGTCTAATCTGTGTGTGAAACCACAAGATGTTGGAAGGGTATATTTATCATATTCCAGGAAAGGAGAATATAAGTACAGACATTAGAAAAAGAAACTGAGAAGAATTTCCACAGTTGACATAGGAAATGCAGGGTATTGGGGTCTCTAAAGGGCTTAAAAATAGGCAAATCCCAGGCCAAGATGAATTGCATCTCAGTGGGAGGTGAGGCACAAAATTTCAGGGGCTCTGATACAATTTTTATATCCTTTCTGTCTACGGTGGAAGTGCCAGAAAACTGGAGTATAGCTATTGTGGTTCCACGTTTCAAGAACGGTGTTGGAGATGTACCAGGACATTGCAAATAAGGGAGCCTCATGTCATCGTTTGAGGAAGTATTGGAGAAAATGATGAAGGAGAGAATTACTCTCCATTTGGAAAGGCATGTGTTAATTAGGGACAGTAAGTATGACTTTGTCAGAGGGAGGTCATGCATAACAATGTTGTTAAATTTTTTGGAGTTTGTGATGGAGTGTGTGGGTGAGGTATGCTCAGTTGATGTAGTTTATATATATTTTAGCAAAGTCTTTTGACAAGATTGTACATCGGAGGCTGATTGGGAAGAATGAAATTAAGTGAACCTTGGTGAGATTTATCAGAAACTGGTTGAGCAATAGAGCACAAAGTATGATAGTAGGGGGCTGTTGGAGTGACATGAGATCAGTTAACAGTGAAAAAGCATATCATAGGTTACAAGAGAATATTAATGAGCTGTGCAACTGGGCAGAGCACTAAGAGATGACATTTCACTCTGATAAGTACAAGATGATGCACTTTGGAATAAGCTACAAGACAAGGGAGTATTCAACAAATTGCACAACACTGGGAAGCTCAGAGAGCCTTTATTCACAGATTCCTAAAGACCACAGCTCAAGAAAATAGGATAGTTAATAAGGTATCTGAAACTTTCATCACGGCTTTCATCAGCCGTGGCACAAAGTATAAGAGCAAGAATGTAATGTTGGAGTTCTGCAGAGTAATGGTGAAGCCACAGCTGGAATCGTGCATGCAGATCCGATACCTCACAACAGTATTGAAGTGATAGGAAGTAGAGAGAGTGCAGAGGAGGTTCAGAGGATGTTGCCTGGAATGGAGACTTTCAGCTATAAGGATAGAGTGGGGGGTAAGTTTAGATTGTTTTATCTAGAGCAGAGGAGGCTGAGGGGGGACACGATTGAGCCATATAAAATTTTGAGTGGTACGGACAGGGAATGGGAAACATTTGTTTCCCTTGTTTGAGGGGTCAGTCACGAGGCAGCATAGTTTTAGGATCAGAGCCATTTGAAAACAGGATTTGTTTTAGTTGTTATGGTGATCAGGCAGGAAAGTGGAATTAAGGCCGAGACGAGATCAGTTATGATCATATTGAATGGTGGTGCAGGGTTAAGGGAGTGAATGGCCTTCTCCTGCTCCTAGCTCTTATGATTCCTATGATTAGACGTTTCATTCCAAATTGTGATTCTTATATAATTCAAATCCCACTATCTGCTGTAGTGTAATGCAGAGAATGTGTGTTTCCTAAGAAATATCCACTTTCCCTGGATTATTGGTGTGGGAGATAGAAGGTAGAAATGAAAGACAGAAACAAATAATGAACATGTTGCACAGTGGGATCACCATTGGATTAGTTATCCAGTGACCCAGGGCAATGCTCAGGGAAACTGCGTCATATCCCAACATGGCAGATCTAGTTGACTCTTAAATGCTCCCTGAGGTTTTCTAGCAGGGCAAGTATGGATGCACCACTAATGATGGTCCAGCCAGTGATGTTCACATGAACGAATAAATGAAAGGTTGGCAATAATTCCACCATTTTTGGGAACGACGAGCTGCGTATGAAAGAACCACACCCTCCTCCTCATCCCCCTCCTCCCCCTTTACAGAGATTTTCCTCACCGGCGCTTCTTCTCCATTTGGTGGCCATGTCACATACCCAGGTGTACTGTAACTACAGTCCCCACACTCACCAGAGTTGGGTCACTAAATCCCCTTACCCGCCTGACTGTGCAGAGTTCACAACACAGCTTCCAAACACACATCCACAACACCTCCACTAACTTTCCAATGAAAGGAGTCAGTCAAAAGCCCCTCAGTTGCAGCTTTGAAGCCTAGACCATATTAAATAACACAAGAAGGGGGTTCCTTGTGTTGCTGGATGTGTGTCGAGCTGAAAGTGACAAACAGAGGCATTCAGTGGATAGACACAATTCAAGTTTCACTGGGACATGTCAGTGCTGCTGAGACACCCATGTCCAACTGGAGCTCCACACGTGAGACACAGGGAATAGAATGCATGGCATTTCCTGTTTTCAGAACTCTGTCACACTGTCACCAATGATTCTCATTGTTCTCCAGAGCAGTGTACTGGTGGCTGCTGAGTCTTGAACTTGCAATTTACTTTATTTCTTCTGTGTATTGCCGGTTCGCAGGGTTTTTGTTTGTTTTCGCTTTCCGTAGCGGGAGCTAGGCGTGGGGGAAGTCGGGAAGGGAGCGCGGGAGTACAAAAAGAAGGCCGCAATAGACAGCGGGCAGCGTCGGGAGTGGGCAGCGGAGTGAGGAGGGTGCAGAGTGAGTGCTGTAAGGGCTTTGGCTCACAGGGCTTAGGCGAGAGCAGGCTTAGGCAAGGTGAGTTACTGGTCCAATTTTTCCTCTTTTCCATTTGTGTCCATAATTCTAAGGTTGGTCAGGTAAATGGCAGGGTCCTTGGGGAGACCTGTCAGCTGTGTTAGGTGCAATACGTGGGAGTTCCTGGAGACACTGTGTCTCCCAAAAGTCCACCTCTGCACCAAATGTCTGGAGTTGCAGTGTTTGAGGGCCCGGGTTAGGCAACTGGAGTTGAGGCTGGAAGATTTATTTTTAGTCAGGGAGAATGAGGCGATAATGAATAGGAACCATGGTCACGTGGAGATCCCAGAGCCTGGGGGGGAGGGGGGGTGGGATGGGTGGATTACTGTTAGGAAGGGGAAAAAGAAGAGGAATCATAGTCCAAAGACTACCCCAGAGGTAGTCTCTCAAGATATCAGGGGTAAGGAAACAACTGGGGTAGAAAGGGCAAGAGAGGAAGACCAGGATGCCTCAGAGGGAAGGAAGGGGGTTGGATGTGAGATAGTGGTGGGGGACGGGAGGGTTAGAGGAATTGTTAGGTGGTTCTGTGGGCAAAAGCGGGAGTCCAGGATGGTGGTCTGCCTCCTTGGAGCAGGGGTACAGGATGTGTCGGAGAGGGTAGAGGGAATCTTGAAGGGCCAAGAGGCGGATGTAGTTATACACGTGGGAGAGAAGGACGCAGGAAGGAAGAGCAGGGGGGAAATACATACGCAGTTCAGGGAGTTGGGAGCCAGGCTGAAGTGTAGGGCCTCCAGGGTGGCGATCTCTGGGCTGCTGCCAGTGCCCAGTAATAGCAGGGATAAAAATAATGAGATCCTGCAGCTGAATGCGTGGCTGAGGGATTGGTGCAGGATAGAGGGGTTTAGTTTTATTGACCATTGGGAAGTCTTTGTGAGGGAAGGGCACCTGTACAAGTGGGATGGGGAAACATTTAAATGGGAAGAGCACACATATTTTAGCTGGGAGGTTAGCTGGAGCGTTTCGGCAGGGTTTAAACTAATATGGAGGGGGGGTGGGGAGGAGACAGATAGCTCAGTAGGCACTGGGATTGGGAGTGAGTTGGAGGTCAGGGTAAGTCTAGATGAGAGGAAAATCTCCCAGGAGAAGAAGGATCCGAGTGGGCCTGGGGGTCTTCGGTGCATCTGTTTTAATACAAGGAGTGTGACGGGTAAAACGAATGTGTTTAGGGCCTTAATGTTTGCGAGGAATTTAGTTGTGGTGGCAGTGACGGAGACGTGGTTAAAGGAGGGGCAGGACTGGCAGCGAAATATTCCTGGGTATAAGTGTTTTAGGCACAACAGGGGAGGGTTGAAAAGAGGAGGGGGAGTGGCGCTGTTAGGGAGCAGATCACAGCGGTGCAGAGGGAGTATAATATAGAGGGGTTAGGAATTGAGTCTCTGTGGGTGGAGTTGAGGAATAGGAAGGGATCGGTTACTATGCTAGGGGTCTACTGCAGGCTGCCCGATAGCCCGCGGGCAGTGGAAGAGGGTATATGTAGAGACATTTTGGATAAGTGTAGGAAGAACAGGGTTGTTGTAGTGGGAGATTTTAATCTCCCTGGGGTGGATTGGAAGGTGCCTAGAGCTGGGGGTTCGGACGGGGAGGAATTCGTAAGATGTGTATTGGAAGGGTCCTTGGAGCAGTATGTAGACAGCCCAACTAGAGAGGGGGCTATACTGGATTTAGTTCTGGGCAATGAGCCGGGTCAGGTGGTTGAGGTTGCAGTAGGTGAACATCTGGCTAACAGTGACCACTTTAGGATACGAATGGAAAAAGATGAGTGTTGTCCTAAGGGGAGGGTGCTAAAACTGGGGGAAGGCTAGATACAGCCGGATTAGGCAGGAGCTTAGGGATACAGACTGGGATAGGCTGTTGGAGGGCATGTGGGAGTCTTTCAAGGGAAAACTGAAATGGGTGCAGGAAAGGCATGTGCCGGTTAGGAGGAAGGACGGGAAAGGTAGGATTAGAGAGCCATGGATTACTAGAAATATTGAGGACTTGGTCAGGAAGAAACGAGAGGCGTATGTTAGGTCTAAGCAACTGGGAATGGAGGGAGCTTTGAAGGAGTACAGAGAGAGTAGGAGGGATCTCAAACGGGGAGTTAGGAGGGCAAAAAGGGGGAAATGAAATGGCTTTGGCAGGTAGGATTAAGGAAAATCCAAAGGCGTTTTACTCCTATGTTAGGAACAAAAGGGTGTCTAGGGGAAAACTCGGTCCCCTCAGGGACAGACGAGGGGAATTGTGCTTAGAGTCCAAGGGAATGGGGGAGATCCTGAATGAATACTTTGCGTCGGTATTCACGAAGGAGAGGGGCTTGATGTCTGGTACAGTCTTCGAGGGAGCTTTAGACCAATTGAAGGAACTATCGATTACGAGGGAGGAAGTGTTAGGGTTTTTAGGTAGCATTAAAACTGATAAATCTCCGGGGCCCGATGGCATTTATCCTAGGCTGCTTAGGGAGGCGAGAGATGAGATTGCTGGGCCTCTGACGCAAATCTTTGTTTCTTCTTTGGACACAGGTGAGGTCCCAGAGGATTGGAGGATAGCGAACATGGTACCGTTGTTTAAAAAGGGTAGGAGGGATAATCCGGGTAACTATAGGCCAGTGAGTTTGACGTCAGTGGAAGGCAAGTTGATGGAGAGGATTCTTAGGGATAGGATGTATGAGCACTTAGAGCGTTGCGATCTGATTAGGGATACGCAGCATGGCTTTGTAAAGGGGAAGTCTTGCCTTACGAGTCTGGTAGAATTTTTTGAGGAGGTGACAAAAACGGTCGACGAAGGACGAGCCGTTGATGTCGTCTATATGGATTTCAGTAAGGTGTTTGACAAAGTCCCTCATGGTAGGTTGAAAAGATTAAGGCTCATGGGATACAAGGCCAGGTATCTAGATGGGTTGAGAACTGGCTTACTAAGAGGAGACAGAGTAGTAGTGGAGAGGTCCTTTTCTAGCTGGAGGTCTGTCACTAGTGGTGTGCCGCAGGGCTCAGTACTGGGATCTCTTCTCTTTGTAGTGTATATAAATGATTTGGAAGAGGGAGTAAGTGGTGTGATCAGCAAATTTGCAGATGACACTAAGTTGGCTGGATTGGCAGGCAGTGAGGAGCAGTGTCTGGCAATACAACGGGATATTGATAGGCTGGTATATTGGGCAGATATATGGCAAATGGAATTTAATCCTGATAAATGTGAGGTGATGCGTTTTGGCCGGAATAATGTAGGGGGGAGTTATATGATAAAAGGTAAGCCTATAAAGAGTATAGAAATGCAGCGGGACCTAGGGGTGCAAGTGCACAAGTCTTTGAAGGTGGCAGTACAAGTGGAGAAGGTTGTAAAGAAAGCCGATGGTATGTTAGCCTTTATAGGAAGGGGTATAGAATATAAGAGCTGGAGTCTAATGTTGCAGTTGTACAGAACGTTGGTTAGGCCGCATTTGGAGTACTGCGTCCAGTTCTGGTCACCTTACTACTGGAAGGACGTGGAGACTCTGGAGAGAGTGCAGAGGAGGTTTACCAGGATGTTGCCTGGTATGGAAGGACTGGGTTATGAGGAAAGATTGAGCAAACTGGGGCTGTTTTCCCTTGAAAGACAGCGACTGAGGGGAGATCTAATAGAGGTATATAAGATTATGAAGGGTATAGATAGAGTAAACAGAGGTAAGCTATTTCCTATGTTAGAGACACACAGTACGAGAGGCCACGGGCTTAGGGGGAGCGGGGAGAGGTATAACACGGATATTAGAGGGAGGTTTTTCACACAGAGGGTAATGGGGGTATGGAATGCTCTGCCAAGTAAGGTGGTGTAGGCAAACACGCTAGAGTTGTTTAAGAGTAACTTAGACAGGCACATGAGTGGGTTGGAGATGGGAAGATATAGGAAATTGTTTTAAATAAGGTTCATTAGCATTGGGACGTCCCTGGGAATGTAAAAGGATGTGGTATAATACTAATGTTTTTCTGTTTTCATTCACAGGTTTTAAGTCGGTCCACCTCGTGTCCAACGAGGGGCATACACACGATGGGTCGTACTGGGGCTGCTCTTGAATGTTCGAGATTGGCCTCGTACTTCATGTCGTTAGTGTGTGCTTAAACTGGACCAGATACTGGGCAAGACGACAGCTCAGTGACTATCACTGTTTGCTGTGCAGACACATGGATTTGGGCCGGTGTCTGTGGGAGTTTGCGCATTCTCCCCGTGCTTGCATGGGTTTTCTCCGGGTGCTCCGGTTTCCTCCCACACCCCAAAGATGTGCTACTAGGCTGATTGGTGTAACAAATTGTCCCTAAATTAGTCTTCCCTCAATGTGGAATGCCATAAGCATAGACAAGGGTCATGGGTGGAGGGGGGACTGGTAATGTTAAAATGGCAGCGCGGGCTCGTTGGGTCGAAGGGCCTGTTTCCCGGGCTGTTTTTGTTCTTTGTTCTTTGTTCTTTGATTCTACAAGACACACAATTCAAGCCCGTCATACAGAGGGAGATAAATTCACTTAAATCATGGAATAGGACAAATAATTACAGGGAACAATTTTCAGAGATCTGGGAAAAAGGGGATGTGACTCATTTCTGGAGTCATTCAATCACAAGAAAGAGGATATTAATACTCAGGGACTGTGAGATTGATTGTAAGGGTTTATTCATGTCACATTCAGAGCTTGCCTCATATTCCCAACCTAAGCTGAATACAGTCCGGACATGATATCTGCCCAGCACGGGGAGGTGTACAGGACATACTGAAGATGACTAGCAGTGTGACTGCACCATTTGTTGATCTAGATTTCTATAACAGAGGTAAAAGAGGGGCTGTATCAGTAAACATTGCTGTCAGGGAGACATGCGGAACTGACAATTGGGAGATTGCACTTCAGATCAGCCATGATCTTATTGAATGGCGGAACAGGCTCGAAGGGCTAGGTGGCCTACTCCTGCTCCTATTTCTTATGTTCTCATGGTATTTTCAGGCTATGTATAAATGTGAACAAACAGGATTTTGTGAAATGGACGGAGAGTGGGACAGTCAGGTGAACAAATAATGGACGTATTTGATCAGGCGAGAAAGGAAATGGAAGGTTTACAGAACAGCTGGTAATAAAGATCAGTGAGCAGGATGACAATGATGATGATGATGAATGAATGAGGTTTAATGAGAGTTGGGATATGAACAGCAGAGTTTGAGATGAGTTTTAATTCCACACCTTAGTAACAGGGAAGCTGGTCAGCAGAGAATTGGGTTAGTTGTGTCTGGAATTCACAATGACAACTGGGGGGAGCCAGATGGTGATATTCCAAAGGTGACAGCAGACAGGATTAATAATGGACTGGATATAATGCAAGTATGCAGCTCAGAGACAAAGAGTTGATTGAGGCTGCAATCAATATGAACCTGCCTCAGGTACAGGAATGGTGTCAGTCTACATGGAACAGAGATTGCGAGTGGAAGTGTAATCAATGCTCTTTTTACCAATATACAGGAACATAGGAATTAGGAGTAAGAATAGATATATCAGCATTTCAAGCCCATTCCACCATTAGATTAGATATGATCAGGCAGCATGCTACAGTGCAGAGGGACCTGGGGGTCCTTGTGCACGAGTCGCAAAAACCCAGTCTGCAGGTGCAGCAGGTGGTCAGGAATGGGATGCTGGCCTTTATAGCGAGGGGGATTGAATATAAAAGCAGAGAGGTCTTGCTGCAACTCTACAGGGCACTGGTGAGGCCGCAGCTGGAGTACTGTGTGCAGTTTTGGTCGCCGCACTTGTGCAAGGATATTTTGGCCTTGGAGGGAGTGCAGAGGAGGTTCACTAGGCTGATACCAGAGATGAGGGGGTTGGACTATGAAGAGAGACTAAATAGACTGGATCTGTACTCGTTGGAGTTTAGAAGGATGGGGGGGGGATCTTATAGAGACGAATAAGATAATGAAAGGGATGGATAGGGTAGAGGTGGAGAGATTCTTCCCGCTTAGAAAGGATAGCAGGACTAGAGGGCACAGCCTCAAGATAAGGGGGGGGGGCAGTTTAGATCAGAGTTGAGGAGGAACTTCTTCACGCAAAGGGTGGTGAATCTCTGGAATTCTCTGCCCGTTGAAGTGGTGGAGGCTACCTCGCTAAATATATTTAAGTCACGGGTAGATAGGTTTTTGACAGACAAGGGAATTAAGGGTTATGGGGAGAAAGCGGGAAAGTGGAACTGATCCACTTCAGATCAGCCATGATCTTATTGAATGGCGGGGCAGGCTCGAAGGGCTAGATGGCCTACTCCTGCTCCTATTTCTTATGTTCTTATGATCATATAATGTTGGCCAGTGTGAGGTTATCCACTTTATAATAATAGTAAAATGGACTATTATTTAAATGATGAAAAATTACAACATGCTACTGTGCAGAGGGACCTGGGGGTCCTTGTGCATGAATCGCAAAAACCCAGTCTGCAGGTGCAGCAGGTGATCAAGAAGGCGAATGGAATGCTGGCCTTTATAGAATATAAAAGTAGGGAAGTCTTGCTGCAATTGTACAGAGTACTGGTGAGGCCTCACCGAGTTTTGGTCCCCATATTTGCGAAAGGATATATTGGCCTTGGAGGGAGTATAGAGAAGGTTCACCTGCTTGATACCAGAGATGAGGGGTTAGCTTAGGAGGAAAGATTGAGTAGATTGGGCCTGTACTCATTGGCGTTTAGAAGGCTGAGGAGAGATCTTATGGAGACATATAAGATAATGAAGGGGCTAGACAGGGTAAAGGCAGAGAGATTCTTTCCTCTTAGAAAGGAAACAAGAACTAGAGAACACAGCCTCAAAATAAGGGGGAGTCAGTTTAGAACAGTTGAGAGGTATAGATAGGGTGGATTCTCAGAGGCTATTTCCCAGGGCTGAAATGGTCGCTATGAGAGGACACAGGTTTAAGGTGCTGGGGAGTAGGTACAGAGGAGATGTCAGGGGTAAGTTTTTCACTCAGAGGGTGGTGAGTGAGTGGCATCGGCTGCCATCGGTGGTGGTGAAGGCGAACTTGCTGAGGTCTTTTAAGAGACTTCTGGATGAGTACATGGGATTTAATGGGATTGAGGGTTATAGATAGGGATAGGGATTGACGCAACTTGTGGGCTGAAGTGCCTGTTTGTGCTGTAGTGTTCTATGTTCGATGTTAACAGAGTTGAGGAGGAACTTCTTCTCTCAGAGAGTAGTAAATCGCTGGAATTCTCTGCCCATTGAAGCGGTGGAGGCTACCTCATTAAATGTGTTTAAGTCATAGGTAGATAGATTGCTGATCAATAAGGGAATTAAGGGTTATGGGGAGCAGGTGGGTAAGTGGAACTAAACCACTATCAGATCAGCCATGATCTTACTGAATGGCAGGGCAGGCTCGAGGGGTTTGATGGCCCACTCCTGCTCCTATTTCTTATGTTTTTATGGCTGATCTCTATCTCATGCTCACTCAATTCCTTGCTTTTTCCTCAAAGTTTGTTATCCTGCTTTAGATTAAATATTTTTTTTTAAACCACTGATTGATTCCACATCCACTGCACTCTGAGGCAATGAGTTCCATTGATTCATAACCCACTGTGAGAACTCAATCCTCCATAGCTCAGTCTTGAAACTCCCTTCTATTTCTGTACAGCTATGACCTCTTTTCTTTGACCAATCTAGAAAGGGGAATTTGGTTAACATTTACTTGGTCAATCCACTTAAGTATTTTATAAACCTCAATCAAACCCCCCCTCATTCTTTTGTATTCCAGCGAGTACAAGCCCAAGCTGCTAAACTGCTCCTCATACAACAGCCCCTCAAATCTGGGATCAATCGCTTGAACCTCTTCTGAACCTGCCTCCAGTGCCACCAAATCCTCCGTCAAAGAAGGCGACCAAAACTGAACACAATATTTTAATTGTAGTCTACCCAATGCCTTATACAATTGTAACAACACAAGGCTACTTTTATACCCTGGACCCTTTGCAAGAAATGCAAAGATTCCATTTGCCTTTCTTATAATATTCTACAACTGCATACCCAATTTCTGAGACTCATGATCTCTGTGCACAGATATCATCTGAATCTGTTTCCCATTTAATCACTAATTTGCTGATTATTACTTCTAGCCTAAATAGATAACCTCGTACGTATCCATATTAAACTCCATCTACCAGATTCTGGCCAATTCCCCTTGCCTTTCAATACCCATTTATAAACTGTTTTATCTTCCCATCACAGCTGCTTTTCCTTCTATTTTCGTGTCATCAGCAAATTTCGCTTTGCACACTCTTGCCCTGCCCCCTGTAGCTCATTAAACCAATTGTAAATAGTTATGGTCTGAGGACTGAACGCAGCAGGACCCCTCTAGTTACAGATTGCCAACTGGAAAAGAACCCATTTATCCCAACTCTCTCCTTGCTATCAATTAGCCAATCTTCAACCCAAGCTACTACATTACCTCCAAGCCTTTGGGATCTAACCTTCTGAATCAATCTCTTGAGCAGCACCTTACCTAATGCCTTCTGCAAGTCCATATAGATCACATCCACAGGATCCCCGCTATCTACCTTGCCAGTTTCATCCTCAAGGTTTGTCAAACAAGACTTGCCATCACAAAAACTTGCTGATACTGGTGAATTGAGCTTTGCATTTCCAGATCTCAGTCACCTCCTGAATGATCTTCACGGAGGAGGACACGAATAGCTTGCCGGATCTTAAAGATAGAAGGATGGTAGGAGTTGAGGGCCTGAATGCGATTACTGTCACTAGAGAGGTAGTCCTTGATAGACTAATGGGACTGAAGGTGGACAAGTCCCCAGAACCGTGGAATGCATCCCAGGGTTCTGAAAGAAATGGCAGAGGTGATAGTGGATGCCTTAGTGATTATTTACCAAAATTTGCTGGATTCCGGGGAAGTGCCGGAAGATTGGAAAACGGCTAATGTTACGCCGCTGTTTAAAAAAGGTAGCCGACAAAAGGCAGGGAATTATAGGCTGGTCAGTTTAACGTCTGTAGTTGGAAAAATGCTAGAATCCATCATCAAAGAAGAAATAGCGAGACACCTAGAAAAGAATGGTTTGATTGAGCATACGCAGCATGGATTCGTTAAGGGGAAGTCGTGTTTGATGAATTTATTAAATTTCTATGAGGATGTGACTAGTGCGGTAGACAGAGGGGAACCGGTGGATGTGGTGTTTTTAGATTTTCAAAAGGTGTTTGATAAGGTACCTCATAAAAGGTTGCTACAGAAGGTTAGGATGCACGGAGTTGGGGGTAAGGTGTTAGCGTGGATAGAGGATTGGCTGTCAAATAGGAGGCAGAGGGTTGGTATCAATGGGTGCTATTCTGATTGGCGGTTGGTGACCAGCGGTGTGCCGCAGGGATCGGTGCTGGGGCCTCAGCTATTTACCATTTATATAGATGATCTGGAGGAGGGGGCTGAGTGTAGGGTGTCGAAATTTGCTGATGACACGAAGATGAGTGGAAAGGCGAATTGCGTGGAGGGTGTGGAAAGTCTGCAGAGGGATCTGGATAGACTGAGCGAGTGGGCGAGGACCTGGCAGATGGAGTACAATGTTAGCAAGTGTGAGGTTATCCACTTTGGCAGAAATAATAGTAGGAGGGATTACTATTTAAAGGGCAAAAAACTGCAGCATGCTACGGTGCAGAGAGACCTGGGGGTCCTTGTGCATGAGTCGCAAAAACCCAGTCTGCAGGTGCAGCAGGTGATCAAGAAGGCGAATGGGATGCTGGCCTTTATAGCGAGGGGATAGAATATAAAAGCAGGGAGGTCTTGCTGCAACTGTACAGGGTACTGGTGAGGCCACAGCTGGAGTACTGTGTGCAGTTTTGGTCGCCGCACTTGCGCAAGGATATTTTGGCCTTGGAGGGAGTGCAGAGGAGGTTCACGAGGCTGATACCAGAGATGAGGGGGTTGGACTATGAAGAGAGACTAAATAGACTGGATCTGTACTCGTTGGAGTTTAGAAGGATGAGGGGGGATCTTACAGAGACGTATAAGATAATGAAAGGGATGGATAGGGTAGAGGTAGAGAGATTCTTCCCGCTTAGAAAGGATAGCAGGACTAGAGGGCACAGCCTCAAGATAAGGGAGGGGCAGTTTAGATTGGAGTTGAGGAGGAACTTCTTCACTCAAAGGGTACAAAGAACAAAGAACAAAGAACAACTCAGCACGGGAAACAGGCCCTTCGGCCCAACGAGCCCGCGCCACCATCATAACAAAGCATTTTCCTACCCCTACCTTGACCTGTGTGTATGTGTACGGTACCTCCATTGGAAACCAGATTCAGGGGAGAATAGTTTAGGGACAATTTGTTACACCAATCAGCCTAAGAGCACATCTTTGGGGTGTGGGAGGAAACCGGAGCGCCCGGAGGAAACCCACGCAGGCACGGGGGGAATGCGCAAACTCCCACAGACACCGGCCCAAATCCATGTATCTGCACAGCAAACAGTGATAGTCACTGAGCTGTTGTGGTGCCCGTCTGCTGGTCCAGGTTTAAGCAAACACAACGATGCGAAGTACTAGGCCACTCCCGAAACATCCAAGAGCAGCCCAGGCACGACCCACCGTGTGCATGCTCCTCGTTTGACAACAAGGTGGACCGACACACCTGCGGAGTAAAAGGGACAAAACATCAACATGTAGCATTAGATTTCCAGTAACGTCCCGAGGTTCTGACCCTTTTTAAAACAGTCTCCTATAACCCTCCATCCCTGTTTCGCTCATGTGCCTATCTAAGTAAACCTTGAACAAGTCCAGCGTGCCTGCCTCCACCACCTTACTTGGCAGTGCATTCCATACCCCCACTACCCTCTGTGTGAAAAACCTCCCTCTAGTATCCAAATTATACCTCTCCCCCCCCCCTCACCCTTAGCTCGTGACCCCTTGTAATATTTGACTCCAATCTAGGAAAAAGCCTGCCACTGTTTACTCTATCTATTCCCTTCATTATTTTATATACCTCTATCAGATCCCCCCTCAATCTCTGTCTTTCTAAGGAAAACAGTCCCAGTTTACCCAATCTTTCCTCATAACCCAGTCCTTCCATACAAGGCAGCATCCTGGTAAACCTCCTCTGCACTCTCTCCAGGGTCTCCACGTCCTTCCGGTAGTAAGGTGACCAGAACTGGATGCAGTACTCCAAATGCAGTCTAACTAACGTTCTGTACAACTGTAGCATTAGATGCCAACTCTTACACTCTATACCCCTTCCTATAAAGGCTTGCATTCCGTAAGCTTTCTTCGCAACCTTCTCCACCTGGGTTGCCACCTTCAGAGACTTGTGCACTTGCACTCCCAGGTCCCTCTGCATTTCTATACTCTTAATCGGTCTACCCTTTATCATGTAACTCCTCCCTGCATTATTCCTTCCAAAATGCATCACCTCGCATTTATCAGGATTAAATTCCATCTGCCATCTATCTGCCCAATATACCAACCTATCTATATCCTGCTGTGTCACCTGACAATCCTCCTCGTTATCCGCCAATCCTGCCATCATGGTGTCATCTGCAAACTTGCTGATCACACCACGTACGCCCTCTTCCAAGTCATTTATATATATTACGAATAGAAGAGTTCCCAGTACTGAAGGTGAAATAAAGGGTGGTGAATCTCTGGAATTCTCTGCCTGTTGAAGTGGTGGAGGCTACCTCGCTAAATATATTTAAGTCACAGGTAGATAGGTTTTTGACAGACAAGGAAATTAAGGATTATGGGAAGAAAGTGGGAAAGTGGAACTGATCCACTTCAGATCAGCCATGATCTTATTGAATGGCGGGACAGGCTCAAAGGGCTAGATGGCCGACTCCTGCTCCTATTTCTTATGTTCTTATGTTCTTATGATTGACTTGAAAAATGTTCCCACGCAAATGTCAAGCTGACAGGTCTATAGTTTCCCAATTTTTGCCACTCTCTTTTCTTGGATAAGGCTGTGACATTAGCATATTTACAGTCCACAGGTGCCTTTCCAGAAGCCAGGTAATTTTGAAACATAATAACTAATGCATCCACAATCTCTGATGGCACCTCCTTTAACATCCAAGGCTGCAGCCATCAGGTCACAGGGACTAATCTACTTTTAATCCCGATATTTTACTGAATACCTGCTGCCTGGTTTTGTATTTTCACCATGTTCCACTGTATTAACTACAGTCTTTGGGACAGAATTATTATTTTGTGCTGTGAACAAAGAGACAAAGTTCTGCTTTGGTCACTCTGCCATTTCCATCTTTCCCACTATTACCCCACTATTTCGATCCTCTAAAGGACCAACATCGACCTTCACTACTTTCTTCCTCTTTCTATACTCATAGAAGAAACTTTTGGTGTCAGTGTTTGCATTTGCAACTCCCTTCCTTCATAGTACATTTATAATGAATTTGTCCATTTTATACTGAAATGACAAAGAGAGTAATACAATGAAACAGGATTACAAATATAATCACTGCTATGAAATAAACCAGAAACTACAATCAGAGCAATTCAAATAATCTGAACTGTCAGAAACACAAAAATAATAATTATTATTGTGTAAAGTTCATTAATGGATGGAGAGAATCAATAGTAACAACAGTTGCATTGCACACTAAATTACAAGATCAGTAATACAGTAAAATAGGGTTTATGGAATTAATTACTGGACAGGCAGACTTACCAGGGACACCAACAATAGCTAGGATCGGATAGTAAACACCTTGAATAACATAGAGTACACCTTGAACCTGCCACACTAATGATAATTTGTCAAACCGACCACTTGTCATCCAAGAAAGACCATCGGCAAAAACCCTGTCAATTGTTGGAACACTCCTGTCCAGTGTTCTCAGGTTAGAATCCATTGTTGGAACATTCCAGTCCATTGTTCAGAGATTCAGGTCCTCCTCCCCCTCTCTCTGCCGCCGCTGGTCTCTATTGTTTTTGGATTGAATCCCATTGACTTGACTGGATCAAACATTGAGTGAAATCCCTTATTAATAGAGGAAGGAAAACATCCAATGAGACTGGCCAGATCCATGGAGACTGACGTTAATCACAGTCACTAAGCAAACAGCTTTAGTTAACACCTTCCGATCCAACATGTTTTACATCACAAAGTAACATATTTACCTGGTCTGCATGGGATGGTAAGTGTCAGGGAGGAATGACATGCTTAAATTAATGGAACATAAGAACATAAGAAATAGGAGCAGGAGTAGGCCATCTAGCCCTTCGAGCCTGCCCCGCCATTCAATAAGATCATGGCTGATCTGAAGTGGCTCAGTTCCACTTTCCCGCTTTCTCCCCATAACCCTTAATCCCCTTGCCTATCAGAAACCTATCTACCCGTGTCTTAAATATATTTAGCGAGGTAGCCTCCACCACTTCAATGGGCAGAGAATTCCAGAGATTCACCACCCTTTGAGTGAAGAAATTCCTCCTCAATTCCGTTCTAAACCGCCCCCCCTTTATCTTGAGGCTGTGCCCCCTAGTCCTACTGTCTTTTTTGAGCGGGAAGAGTCTTTCCACCTCTATCCTATCCATCCCATTCATCATCTTATACGTCTCAATGAGATCTCCTCTCATTCTTCTAAACTCTAACGAGTACAAGCCTAGTTTATTCAGCCTCTCCTCATAGCTCAACCCCCTCAACTCCAGCATCATCCTAGTAAACCTCCTCTGCACTCCCTCCAAGGCCAAAATATCCTTGCATAAGTACGGTGCCCAAAACTGCACACAGTACTCCAGCTGTGGCCTCACCAGTGCCCTGTACAGTTGCAGCAAGACCTCCCTACTTTTATATTCAATCCCCCTCGCTATGAAGGCCAGCATCCCATTCGCCTTCCTGACCACCTGCTGCACCTGTAAGCTGGGTTTTTGCGACTCATGCACAAGGACCCCGAGGTCCCTCTTCACCGTCGCCTGCTGCAGTTTTTCTCCACGTAAGTAATAATCCTTCCTACCATTATTTCTACCAAAGTGGACCACCTCGCACTTGCCAACATTAAATTCCATTTGCCAGTTCCTGGCCCATTCGCCCAGCCTATCTAGATCCTTCTGCAGACTCTCCACACCCTCCGCACAATTTGCCGTTCCACCAATCTTGGTGTCATCAGCAAATTTCGACACCCTACACTCGGTTCCCTCCTCCAGATCATCTATATAAATGGTAAATAGCTGAGGCCCCAGCACCGACCCCTGGGGCACTCCACTAGTCACCATCCGCCAATCCGAATAGCATCCATTGACCCCCACTCTCTGCCTCCTATTTGACAACCAGTCCTCTATCCACGCTAACACCCTACCCCCAACTCCATGCCCCCTGACCTTCTGCAATAACCTCTTGTGAGGTACCTTGTCAAATGCCTTCTGAAAATCAAGAAAGACCACATCCACCGGCTCTCCTCTATCCACCGCCCTAGACACATCCTCAGAGAACTCCAGTAAATTTGTCAGACACGACTTCCCCTTAACGAAACCGTGCTGCGTCTGCTCTATCAAGCAGTTCCCCTCAAGATGCCTCGCTATTTCCTCCTTGATGACGGATTCTAACATTTTACCTACAACAGACGTTAAACTAACCGGCCTATAATTCCCCGCCTTTTGCCTGGCACCCTTCTTAAACAACGGCGTAACATTAGCCATTTTCCAATCTTCCGGCACTTCCCCGGAATCCAGCGACGTCTGGAAAATAACCACCAAGGCATCCACTATCACCTCCGCCATTTCTTTCAGAACCCTCGGATGCATTCCATCCGGTCCTGGGGACTTGTCCACAATCAGCCCCTCCAGTCTGTCGAGCACCGCCTCTCTAGTAACAGTAATGTCATTGAGACCCTCCAGTCCTACCACCTTTCCATCTCTAACATCCGGCAAATTATTCACGTCCTCCTCCGTGAAGACAGAAACAAAAAAGTTATTCAAGACCTCAGCCATTTCCCCATCCCCTACCACTAAGTCCCCCTTGTCATCCTCTAAGGGTCCAACGTTCACCCTAGCCAGCCTCTTCCTTTTTATATACTTATAAAAACTCTTGCTATCCTTTTTTATATTAAGCGCTAGCCCAGCTTCATAGTTTCTCCTACCCTTCTTTATCAATTTCTTTGTCAATCTTTGTTGACATTTAAACCTCTCCCAATCCTCTTCTCGCCCACTACTCTTAGCTACTCTAAACGCCTCCGCTTTTAATTTAACGCTGCAATATTTCTCGCTGCAATATTTACTTTTCAGTTTGGGGCAGCAGATGGCCACAAAACGGTCAAAGGTGAAAGTGACAGTGAACCAGACAGAACAGTCAGTGGCTGCATAAAGCAGGACAGCGTGAATGTTACACACGGGGATGGACTTTAGGAAATAAAATTGTATTTTAAGAGAATGGGAATATGTCTCTGCATCAGGTCAAGGATAATGACCAGAGATCCCCCACTGACACCAAGTAACGAGTAACATATTTGGATAGACCACAGTTTCTGCTTATCAGTGCGACAATTGTGATTATGTTCACTGCCAGGAAGGAAATAAATAGAGAAATAAATTTCAGGCTCAGGAAGAAGTTGCCTCTTTGAGATAGGAGGCGCTGTTGACAACACATGCACACACACACATTCTCTCTCACACACACCCAAACATTACATAAAGACAGACGTGTACACACGCACACTCACACATATACAGACACACACAGACAGACACACAAATTTACTTATTCATTCACACGCATACACAAAACTTCAAACACACACTCACATGTGCACACTCACAAACATGCATACCCTCACACAATCACACACACACATACACTGCCACACACAAATTCATAGAAATCACACATGCGCACACACAGACACACACAGACACACACACACATACACACGCACACACACACACATACACATACACATACACACAGACACATGCACACACACACATATTGTAAGACGTACACAGTCACATACAGGCAGACTCATGATCTCAAACACTCTCAAATGCACAGATAGATTCCCAGAGAAACAAACACTCAGTCACAAACACACTTGAACACACAGACACATACTCGATATCTCTCTCATAAGAACATGAGAAATAGGAGCAGGAGTAGGCTATTTAGCCCTTTGAGCCTGCCCCGCCATTCAATAAGATCATGGCTGATCTGAAGTGGCTCAGTTCCGCTTTCCCGCTTTCTCCCCATAACCCATAATTCCCTTGTCTATCAAAAACCTATCTACCCGTGACTTAAATATATTTAGCGAGGTAGCCTCCACCACTTCAACGGGCAGAGAATTCCAGAGATTCACCACCCTTTGAGTGAAAAAGTTCCTCCTCAACTCCCTCCCCCCTTATTTTGAGGCTGTGCCCTCTAGTTTTGGTTTCCTTTCTAAGCGGGAAGAATCTCTCTACCTCTACCCTGTCTAGCCCCTTCATTATCTTGTAAGTCTCTATAAGATCCCCCCTCAGCCTTCTAAACTCTAAAGAGTACAGACCCAGTCTATTCAATCTCTCTTCATAAGCTAACCCCCTCATCTCCGGTATCAGCCTAGTGAACCTTCTCTGCACTCCCTCCAAGGCCAATATATCCTTTCACAAATGTGGTGACCAAAACTGCACGCAGCACTCCAGCTGCGGCCTCACCAGTGCCCTGTACAATTGCAGCAAGACCTCCCTGCTTTTATATTCTATCCCCCTCGCTATAAAGGTCAACATTCCATTCGCCTTCTTGATCACCTGCTGTACCTGCAGACTGGGTTTCTGCGATTTGTGCACCAGGTCTCTCTGCACCGTAGCATGCTGCAGCTTTTCACCCTTTAAATAATAATCCCTCCTACTATTATTTCTTCCAAAGTGGATAACCTCACACTTGCTAACATTGTACTCCATCTGCCAGGTCCTCGCCCACTCACTCAGCCTATCCAGATCCCTCTGCAGACTTTCCACACCCTCCACACAATTTGCTTTTCCACTTATCTTTGTGTCATCAGCAAATTTCGACACCCTACACTCAGCCCCCTCCTCCAGATCATCTATATATATGGTAAACAGTTGAGGCTCTCACATGCTCACTATCACACACATGCACGCATACTGACACTAATTCACACATCTACAGACACCTACTAACGACCACACACACTCACGAACACAGATTCACATTCACCAGCCCAGAGAAACATTCACAAAGACATGCACTCTGTCATAAATATACACATACTTTCTCTCATGCACACATACACAAACACATACATACGCACACCAACCCATGGACACATTTACACTCACATACACATGCTGACAAGTACACACATTCACAGACAATTGCTCAAACTCTCTCACACACACACACACATGAACTCACACAAAAATTTAGACAAAACAAACACATTTACACATACGTACAACACCCCCCACTCATCCACAAACACATAAATACACACAGACACATGCACACTCACGCATGCGTATGCACACATTTTCACACGCATACATTCTGACACATGTATGCACACGCAATGACACACGCACACATTTGGAGACACACACAAACACACTCTCAAACACAATCTCTCAAATACACACAGACACATACACTGACACACATTCACACAATGTCACACGCAAAGACATACACACAGACTAACCCACATATACATCACCAACATGCATATCTACTCAAGAATACACTGTCACTCACAGACTCAAAATATATACCCTCGCATCCGCACATACACACACATGCACACACAACACAAACAGCCAAATTTAGACACACCAACAAGCACAAATATACAAAAACACACATGCAAACATGCATAAACACAAAAGTTTACTCACTCACCCACGCAAATACCATATCACAACTGGACACACTCGCAAACACACAGACACATTCACAAGGACACATGCACTCTAACAGACACACACACACTCACACATTCTCTCACACACACACAAATACACTTCATACGTGCACACTCACACAAGTTTACACAGTCATGCACAAACACGTACACACACACTCACACACATACTCACACAGATACATACGCATCCACTCACGCAAATTCACACAGACACGCAATCAGACTCATTCACGCATATATACATGCTCGCACAATCATACACCTACCCGAACACATAAAGACACTCACACTGACGCTGTAACTCACATGTCGATGCATACAGACACACATGCACACGATTGGACACACTCACAAACACCCAGGCACATTCAAAAGGATACATGCACTCCAACAGACACACACACTCTCACTTACGCACGCACTCTCACACACGCACTCTAACATTCACATACGGGAATGTTACTAACATTCACATATGGGAATATGGGTACAGAATTCCCTAAAAGTGACGTCACAGGTGGATAGGGTCATAAAGAGTGCTTTTGGTACATTGGCCTTTATAAATCGGAGTTTTGAGTATAAAAGTTGGAGTGTTATGGTAAGGTTATATAAGGCATTGGTGAGGCTGAATTTAGAATATTGTGTACAGTTTTGGTCACCTAGTTACAGGAAGGATGTAAATAAGGTTGAAAGAGTGCAGAGAAAGTTCATGAGGATATTGCCGGGACTTGAGAAGCTGAGTTACAGAGAGAGATTGAATAGGTTAGGACTTCATTCCCTGGAGCGTAGAAGAATGAGGGGAGATTTGATAGAGGTGTATAAGATTTTGATGGGTGTAGATAGTGAATGCAAGCAGGCTTTTTCCACTGAGGCTAGGGGAGAAAAAAACCAGAGGGCATGGGTTAAGGGTGAAAGGAGAAAAGTTTAAAGGGAATATTAGGGGGGGTTCTTCACGCAGAGAGTGGTGGGAGTGTGGAATGAGCTGCCGGATAAAGTGGTAAATGCGGGGTCACTTTTAACATTTAAGAAACAAAGAACAAAGAACAAAGAACAGAGAACAAAGAACAACACAGCACGGGAAACAGGCCCTTCGGCCCAACGAGCCCGCGCCGCCGTCCCACTGTCTCAGTGTCCTATTCATGATTTTAGTCTACGCCTAATGTGCGAGGATCAGGGAGGTCCAATTTAGGGACAATTTAGTACCCAATCAAGTACACTTGGACAGGTACATGGATGAGAGGGGTGTGGAGGGATATGGTCCAAGTGCAGGTCAGTGGGACGAGGCAAAAAAATGGTTCAGCACTGACAAGAAGGGCCAAAAGGCCTGTTTCTGAGCTGTAATTTTCTATGGTTCTAACACACACAAATACACACACACACTCACGTACACGCAACTGTACTTACCCGTGGGCTTACTCACAAAAACACAGAGCCACACACAAATACACTCTCTTTCTCTCTCTCTCACACACACGTATGCAGACACATACTAACACATACACGCAAATGCACACACACATTTTTCATATGCACATACACATTCACATGCACAAGCACACATAATTCTCTCTGTCAAACAGACTCACACTCTCACACACATATATTCAAAAACACACTCGTGTGTATGCACACTCACCCTCAAGTGCACACTCACAAATGCACAAACAAACACACACAGCCACGCACATGCACATGCTCTCTCACAGTCTCATACAAACACAAACTGCAAACACATTCACAGACACATACTCGCACTCACATAATCAAACAAACATGCTGACATAAACACACTCTCACACACACAAATGCATACATAATAATTTTTATCCAAACACAGCACACATTCACACAGGCACACACACACAAACACACAGATATAAAGTTATCATTTTCCCACTCATACACGCACGTTCACACACATGGTCATGCACAAACACACGCATACAGACACTCTTACAGATACAGACACATACATTCTCTAGCTCTCTCACAAACTCAAATACACTCACACGCAAACACTCTCACGCAAACTCATTCTCGCGCACATGTACATTCAAACACATACTCACAAATGCAGATACATAAATACATACACACAGACACACACACATACATATACTCAGAGATAGTCTCACAAAAACACGCACACACACACACACACTCATATTCATAGGCACACACCCAGTCATATCCAAACACACACATTACACACTCACAAAACACATTCACATTCTCACACATACAGACTCATGCACACACTTAAGAAATCTCTATCAGACACAGGGTCACACAAACACACACACACACAATCCTCATACACACACTGAGATGCACGCATGCATACAAACACGCACAAAGACATACCCAAACACACAAACTCACTCAATCATTCATACATGCACACACACGCACACACAGACTCACTCACACACATTCACACATGCATAAAACACACTAATGTACATTCAGTCACATGCTGTTGTTGTCCGTCCATTGTCATTGATGAGGATCTCGACACCATTAGTCATTTTGAGGCTGGTTGCAGTGTGTCTGAAGATGACTGATCAGGGCCAATTCGGGCACGGAATGTCCTGGCACATATTGGACAGACTTGTGTAGACACTGTAGTTGTTGTGCTGGTGGCTCTGGACTTGTGCAGTTCGCGCTTAAGTTGTGTTTCAGTAATACACCTTGCTTCGTGAGCTTGACAGCCTTTGTGGATGAGGCAGTGCCAGGTAGGGCGGTTTTGTGCCAGAGTTTCCCAGGTGGTCGTGTCAATGTCAGGCGACTTCAGGGAGGTCTTGAGTGTGTCTTTGTAATGTTTCTTCTGTCCTCCATGCGAGCGTCTTCCAGCAGAGAGTTCCCCAAAAAGTAGCTGCTTGGGTCTGTGCTTGTCTGACATACGGATGACATGACCTGCCCACTGGGTCTGTGCTCTCATCAGCAGTGTGTGGACTGATGGTAGAGTTGCTCTAGGGAGAACTTCAGTGTCTGGTACTTTGTCTTGCCATCAGATGTGTAATATTCTGCAAAGACAAGTCATGTGGAAATGATTGAGCTGTCTTGCATACCTTCGATACACAGTCCACGTTTCACAGGCATACAGGAGGGTAGTGAGTACCGCGGCGCTGTAGACCTTCAGTTTTGTTGCTGGGCTGATTCCTCGATGTTCCCATACAGTGGAGCGCAGTCTACCAAAAGCAGAACTTGTCTTTGCTATGCTGCAGTTAACTTCTGTATCAATAGTCACTGCTTGGGAGAGGGTGCTGCCAAGATAAGTGAACTGGTCCACTGCCTGTAGTTTCTGCCCTTTGATTGTGATTATGGGTTCTGTGTACGGTGCATGAGGAGCAGGCTGGTGCATGACTTCAGTCTTTTTAATGTTGATGGTGAGTCCAAAGTTGTCACAAGCCGTGGAAAATTTGTCCATACTGACTTGCATCTCTGGCTCTGAGCCAGTACACAGGGCGCAGTCATCGGCAAAGAGGAAATCTCTCAGAACAGTCTCCTTCACTTTGATAATAGCTTGAAGTCTCCTCAGGTTGAAGAGCTTCCCATCCACTCTGTACTTGAGGCTGATTCCAGCAACACTGTCCTGGAAGGCATCATTCAGCATGGCAGTAAACATCATGCTGAACAGTGTGGGTGTGAGCACACAGCCCTGTTTGACGCCATTGGTGACTGGGAATGCCTCAGAGGATTCTCTGCCATTCAGTACTCTGGCCATCATGGAACTGGCGTACCATCTGAACGAATTTGGGGGGGTCAGCCGAACTTTGACATGATCCTCCACGGGCCTTGTTGGCTGACAGTGTCAAAGGCTTTCGCGAGGTCAACAAAGGTTGTGTAGAGCTCGCGATTCTGCTCCTGACACTTCTCCTGAAGTTGACGCGCAGCAAAAATCATGTCAATAGTCCTGCGACCTTTGGGGAAGCCACACTGTGACTCTGGAAGCAGACCCAGCTCCAGATGAGTGACCAGACGATACAGCAGGACTCTCACGAGGGTTTTTCCTGTGGTGGTGAGCAGTGAGATTCCTCGGTGGTTGTTGCATACTTGCCGATTGCCCTTCCTCTTGTAGAGGTATATGATGGAAGCATCTTTCAGTTCCTGAGGAATGGATCCTTGCTTCCAAAAGGACTGGAACAACTCGGTGAGCTTCTCGATAAGTGCAGGACCAGCAGCTTTATAGATCTCTGTGGGTATAGCATCTGCCCCTGGGGCTTTGCCACTGGATAGCTGGCTGACAGCTTTCGTGACTTCGGCTACTACCGGTGGGTCATCCATGGCGCTGTTGATATCAACCTGGGGAATCCTGTCTGTTGCCTCATCGTTAATAGATGACGGTCGGTTGAGGACGGCTTCAAAGTGTTCAGCCCATCTCTGCAGGATCTGAGCCCTCTCTGTAACGAGAGTTGTACCATCTGTACTCAGGAGGGGGGAACTCCTCAGAGATTGAGATCCGTAGAGAGTGTTGAGGGCTTCATAGAACCATTTCAAGTCGTTTCTGTCAGCGTATCCTGTATTTCATCTGCCTTGGCGCTCAGCCAGGCATCCTGCATTTTACACAGTTTATTCTGGACTGTCCTGCGAGCACTGGGAAAAGCATTTTTCTTGGCAGCTGAAGATGGGTCGTTCTGACAGGCCCGATGAAGACGGTGCTTTTCAACAAGTACAGCCTGTATCTCCTCATCATTCTCATCAAACCAGTCATACTGCTTGCGGGTAGAGGGCCTGAGCATCTTCAGCGATGTATGGATAGCATCCCTGAAGCGTTCCCAGTCGTCCTCAGCGCTGCCTGCGAGGTGTAGGTCAGCAAGCTTGATTTCTAAGCCTTCAGCCAGTGCTGAAGCTATGCTGGTGTTCTCTAGCTTGGCCACATTGATCCTTTTCATAACCTTGCTTCCTTGTGGTCGCCTCTTGGGTCTGATGCGGAGCCTCATTGTCTTCAAAATGAGCCTGTGATCTGTCCAGCAGTCAGCACCACACACGGCCTTGGTCACTCTGACATCCTGCCTGTCTTTTCTCCTGACAATGACATAGTCGATAAGATGCCAATGCTTAGAGCGGGGGTGCATCCAAGAGGTCTTGTTACGGGTAGGCAGATGGAAGGTTGTGTTGGTGATGAGGAGGTCGTGTGCTGCACAGGTCTTCAGTAAGAGTAGCCGTTACTGTTACACTTCCCCACTCCATGCCTCCCAATGACTCCCTGCCAGATTGCAGAGTCACACCCTACTCTTGCATTGAAATCACCAAGCAAGATCAGCTTGTTGGTACTGCTCCCTGCTGATAGGAGGGAGTCTCTTCGTCGAACTTGTCTTTCATCTCGTCCGGGTTGTTCATTGTGGGGACATAGGCGCTGATCAGGGTGGCTTGACTTCTGTTCTGTAGCGGAAGCTGTGATGTCATTAGCCGTTCATTCACACCCTTGGGCAGACCATCAAGTTTCTGAACAAGGTGACTCCTGACGGTGAATCCATCTCCAGTATCACGACGCTCATCGCTGCCACGACCGCTCCAGAAAAAATGTATCCACCTCCAGTTTCAGTCAACTGATCTACGTTGGCAAGACGAGTTTCACTCAGGGCTGCAATGTCAATGTTGTATCTTGCAAGCTCTCTGGCAACTAAGGCTGTTCTTCTCTCTGGTCTGTCTGCTGTAGGGTTGTCTAAAAGCGTGTGCACGTTCCCAGTGCCAATGGTGAGTGGTGTTTTATTTTGTTTGTTCGACCACAAGATGGGATCTCCGCCAGCCGCGGTAAACTGGCCAGGGTGTAGTGAAGCAGGTAATGTTTAGGGCACCTTTTCTAGCCCCTTCCTCATTCCGCAGAGGTGAGCAGTGTGTTCCTGAAGAGGACTGCTCAGTCGCCCAGGTAGACACCGAGTTTCACTGCTGCTTCGGTCAGCGGAAAACGACCGTACGACCTGAGTCGCCTTTGTGCAGGTCCATGACTACAGCTCCCAGTGTATCCACACCTACTGCTTCATCACTCGCCCATCGCCACAGGACTTCAAAGGTTGAACAGGACACATGATGATGATGATGATGGTGTTGAAACTAACGCTTGATTTGGATTAAAGTGAGGGAGAGTTGTGCAGCGTCAGCCTCACTCTCTCTTCCCAATTCCCATCTAGATCCAGTGGCAAGACAAGAGTCAAGACAGCTGGAGGTGGGACTAGGCGCAGTGGGTGACCAGGACATCTTCTGTGTTTTGTTCTGCTCTTCGCGTTCCACGACGCTTGCAGAGACCGCCTTCTTGACTGTTGGACCTTCCATTGGTCTCGTCTGCTCAATCCGCCGGACTCTATCTTCACATGCTGGGATAGACATCGCCCCATCTCACCGAGGGTTGAGACCCATCGGTTACCCTCACCTGGTTTAGCCGGCTTGTTGAGGCCGTTGCCCGGGATGTGGCTGCTGTCGCATGCAAACAGCTACAGGGAGCCACAGGTGAGAGCTGAGTGCCAGGTGGGGACAAAGGATGGACAAACCGCCCTGAAAGGACACAACATGTTCCCCCACCAGAGGGACTACCCCTCCCTGACACCCCATACACGCCCTCACTCACATGCACAGAGACGCATGCTCAAGATTACAAACTCACAAGCACAGAGACACATTTACAAACACACACGCTCAGACATGCACATTCTAACTCTTGCACATACACATGCAGATTTCCCCAAACACACACAAATAGATTCTCAAATTCTCACTTTCTCACATGCACACACATACACACTCTCTCACACAGACTCATCAGTCAAACACACACACATTTACATAAAACATACTCTCACACACAATCTCTCTCAAAAACACACATTACAGGAAGGATGTGGAGGCTTTGGAGAGGGTGCAGAGGAGGTTTACCAGGATGTTGCCTGGTATGCAGGGGAGGTCCTATGAGGAGAGACTGAGGGATTTGGGGTTGTTTTCGCTAGAAAGAAGGAGGCTAAGAGGGGATCTTATTGAAACATATAAGATGATTAGAGGTTTAGATAGGGTGGATAGTGATAGCCTTTTTCCTCGGATGGAGAAAGCTAGCACGAGGGGGCATGGCTTTAAATTAAGGGGTGGTAGTTATAGGACGGATGTCAGGGGTAGGTTCTTTACCCAGAGGGTGGTGAGGGATTGGAATGCCCTGCCTGCTGCAGTTGTAAATGCACCTAGTTTGGGGGCGTTTAAGAGATTTGTGGATAGGTTTATGGATGAAAAGGGATTGGTTTAGATTAGTGGGTCAGTGTTTTTTTTATAAAACTGGTCGGCGCAACATCGTGGGCCAAAGGGCCTGTTCTGCGCTGTAATGTTCTATGTTCTATAAATGCACATGCATACATTCACACATGCAAATATACACAGGTTAACAAATTTTCACTCTCATCACTCTCACAGATACTTAACACACAGTCACATGCATGCACATACACACACACAGACAATAACACACCCTCACATATAAACACATATCCCTCTCACACATGTGAACTCACACACAGTAAGCCACAAATCCTGACCCTCCCTCTCTGTTAAACTCACACCTGTCCATGGTCTCGCACACACACACACACACACTCACAGATTCATATGCTCACACCTCTCTCTCTCACACATACACACACAAAATAGCACACATACATTCACACACATACTCTCACATGCACATTCACAGACACACACCCAATTTCTCACTCACACTATCACACACACACACACACACACACACACACTCTCGCATGCACACACAAAATTGCACACACACACAAACACACAGATTCCCTCACACTCACATGCACACACTTATACACATGGTCACACTCATGAACACATAATCACATAATTGCACACACACTCGCATTCACAAGCACAATGACAAACAAGCACTCACTCACTCACACAAACACAAAAGCACATTTACACAAATCATTCACACACTCACACACATATACCCTCACACACATGTACACAGTAACACACACACACACATTGAACCCTTCAGAGTATTAATAGGTAGAGAAATCTGGGTGTACAGATACATAGGTCACTGAAAGTGGCAACACAGGTGAGAAGGTTGTCAACAAGGCATATGGGATGCTTGCCTTCATCGGCTGAGGTATTGTATGTGAGCATGTGTGTGTGCGTGTGAGAGTGTGTGTGTGCATGAGTGAGCATGTGTGTGTGTGTGTGAGTGCATGTGTGTGTGAGTGAGCATGTGTGTGTACGTGTGAGAGTGTGAGAGTGAGTGTGTGTGAGTGTGTGAATGTGTTTTTGTGAGTGTGTGTGTTTACAAAGAACAAAGAAAATTACAACAAGGAACAGGCCAGTCGGCCTTCCAAGCCTGCATCGACTAAGCTGCCCATATGAAGTAAAGCCGTTCGCCCTTCCAGGGACCATTATCCCCCTAGTTCCATCCTATTCATGTATTAATCCAGACAACGTCCACTGCCCTACCCTCATCAACCATCTTCGTCACTTCCTCGAAAAACTCAATCAAGTTAATGAGACATGATCTCCCCTTCACAAAACCATGTTGCCTCTCACTAATACATCCACTTATTTCCAAATGGGAGTAAATCCTGTCTCGAAGAATCCTGTCCAATAATTTCCCTACCACTGATGTAAGGCTCACGGGCCTGTAATTACCTGGATTGTTCTCACTACACGTCTTAAACAAAAGAGCAAAATTGGCCATTCTCCAATCCTCTGGGACCTCCCCTGTAGCCTGTGAGGATACAAAGATTTCTCTCAAGGCCCCAGCAATTTCCTCTCTTGCCTCTCTCAGTATTCTGGGGTATATCCCATCAGGCCCTGGGGACTTGTCTACCTTAATGTTTCTCAAGACCCCCAATACCTCCTCCTTTTTGATCTCAATATTTCCCAAACTATTTCCACACCCTTTCCCAAACTTATCATCCATAAAGTCTTTCTCTTTCGTAAATACTGAGGCAAAGATCCTTACTAGGGACACCAGCAACAGCTTGGCTGGAATAGTAAATCCTTGAATAACCCAGAGTACAACTTTGATCCTATCAGCGAACAAGGATTCTGAAGCTTTATAACTGGGAAGATGGTCAGCAATGAATTGGTGTTAGCTGTGGAGGGTAAAATTGATTCTGCCTCAATATTTTACTATAATCAAATTATATGATGCATGACCATGGAAAGTCACAGCACACAAAGGACAAACTAACACATAGACACTGAACTAATTGTCACTAATTGATGGAATCAATAACTGGATACAGATATTCAACATAAACTACAAGAGCAGCAAGTCCAGAGCAGTTAATGACAAGAAAAACAATATAGTTAAACAAAGTTTCTAGAAACAGGAACTGGGCACAGGTACTTACCCAGAACACCAACAATAGCCAGGAGGGGATGGTAAAATCACCTTCAGTGGATATGCAGTCCAAAGATTTGGTGTTATCCACCAATAGTCTGCATTAATGTAAAATATCCAAATGAATAAACTCTTGTCTATGGGAGTAATATTCCGGTCCTTTGTTCCCAGATTCTGATCTCTCTTTTCACTGCAGCCATTGGTATTTGTCCATATCGGAGTTGATGCTGTTGTTCACACGATGGGATAAAACAGTGAATGGAATGCCTTCTTAAAGGAAGAGTGAATACTTCCAGTGAAACTGACTGTATCCTTGGAGAATGACATTAATCACAGTCTCTGAACAAACAGCTGAGTTAATCTCTTTCAATCCAACAATTTTCCTATCACAAAACAGCACATTTACCAGGTCTACATTGGACGGTGAAGATACAAAAGATGGAAAGGCGAAAGTAATGGGGAGCCCGACCACAATCTTTCAATTTTCCTTGGATATGGGAGTGGTCCCTGTGTAATCATTGTTGTGCGTTTGGGATGAGACTATTATTAGTCACGGTTGAGATTGCTAAAATCTTGGCTGCTTTTAAACTTTACCTTTTGTTCAACACCCTGTAATGTCCAGGACAAATTTAGTGAGAATCTGCAGAGACAGATGGGATTGCAAAGGATGGAGGCACTGGTAGCGATTGGGATTGTTAGAGGAATTGGGGAGGGTTGGAGGGGTTCTAATGATAGATGAGCTTGCTGAGTTCAGACATCGATCGGACCTGGTGGTTCCAGATGTAGTGGTATCTGTAGAGTTTCAGCGAAGTTTGTAGAGATGGGATGGTTTCTCATGGAGGAGATTACAGAGATATGGCACATTGTAAGGGGTGGAGAACACTACTTTGATTGGAATTCTCCATGAAGCTGAATTATCTCTCAGATCTGATGACTGTTCATTCTCGATGATGGTACCTTGCTGCAGGTTTGTGTGAAAATCCCTGTCACTGACCTGTTTACCATCTTCAGTGAACGTGGTCGACAAACAGGAGTGGAAAATTTAGCTGAATTGATGACACCTCGACCTGCTGCAAGAGACAAAGGCGCCAATTGGACCCACACAGTGAGGACTACCAACAGGGACCGAGCCCCATATGATGCACAACAGAATCCCAATATCCATCTCCAACTTGGACAATGATGTTCTTATGTAGTGCGATACTGAGACTAATACTCAAAAACATCTGGATTCACAGCTGTGTTGTCCAAGTGCAGCCCTATCTGAAATCCATCAAAGGGAAGCAGTGATACTATGGGATTGATATTTACACAATTAGAGATTGTCCTGTAACATGACTGCTTCATGGGTTTAAATTCGGATATTATTTAGTGCACATGTTGAAAGGATCTATTGACATTTACTGTGTGAAGTGATGATTCTCTGCTTGTTTCACCCATTCTGGTCTACATGTAATGGAAGGTCCACAGAAATATGTTTGAATCTTAACATCCCTCTGACATGGCAAAGTCAGACACTAAATTCTGGAGAAATTCGGGATGGAAGAAACATGCCGGCCTTGTCAGACTTCATCAAGTGAGTGGCATTTACCTGGCAAAGGGCAGCGCTCTGAAAGCTAGTGGTGTTTACTACCAAATAAACCTGTTGGATTTTAACCTGGTGTTGTGAGACTTCTTACCGTGTTTACCCCAGTCTAACGCCGGCATCTCCACATCTTGTCAGACATGTCCAGACCCCGTTAAAGAATGACAAAAAAAAGCAGCACAACGCATTATTGTTAACACCACAAAAGAAAAACATACATCTGTTCTGGGAGTTCTGGCGTTGCAAACACATTAGTGACAGAAATGTGAATAACAACAGAATCAATAAAAACAATTTACTATAATTAAAGATATAATTCAAATTGCATCCATCTCACAACAATCTTCAAACTCTGTACAATTGCTAGAGGTGTCGACCGCATTGAGACGGTTGAACTGACCTGTTTCACTGCCGGGCTCAGGATTAATCAGAAAGATTCAATTCAAAATCTGAACACAATTTGAACTGGAAATCAAAACTAACAACAACAAATGCTTGAGAACTTCAACAGGAAACATGAGTGAGGAGAAAAAAATCAACCTTTCAGTTTAGGATGACCTTTCATCAGACAGCTTGAAAGCAGAGAAGTAGGGAGGCTCAGGGTGAACGAGGGAGAAATGTGAGATAATGTGAAGAGGGAAGATTGAAGATCGTGATGCAGCAAGGAGAGTGGTTTCAGAGATAGCAGTAAAACAAAGCATGTGTCTGAATGAACTGCGAGTAGTAACATAAAACCCATTGGAAAAACCAGGAGAAGGGGATTAAAAGCAACAAGATCAACAAGTTCAAACTAAAATCAAACACACAGGAAAAGGTACAGACGGAGGTGATGGTGGAAAGTTGTAAAATGCAGTGTTGAGTTCAGATGGTTGTGGCTTGCTGACCCTGAAAGATTAGGTGCTGCTTCTCAAGCTTGCATTGAGCTTCACTGGAACAGTCCAGCAGACTGAGGAGAACAAGGCCAGAGTGAGAGCAAGGTGGAAAATTAAACTGAGAAAGAACTGGAAGCTTATAGCCAGTCTTGTGGAGTGAATGGAGGCATTGTGTGAATGAATCATACAGTATGTGTATGATTTCCCCAGTATAGAGATCATCACATGGTGAACAGCAGACAGGGTATTCCCACGGACCTTGAGGGAGGCTAATGTTGAACTTGCAGGGGCCCTGGCAGACATATTTAAAATGTCAATATTCATGGGGGAGATGCCAGATGATCGGATGGTGGCTCATGTTGTTCTGTTGTTTAAAAAAGGTTCCAAAAGAAATCTGGGAAATTATAGGCCAGTAAATGACGTCAGTGATGGGCAAGTTATTGGAAGGTGTGATAAGGAATAGGATCTACAAATATTTGAATAGACAGGGACTCATTAGGGAGAGTCAACATGGCTTTGTGCGTGATAGGCCATGTTTGACCAATCTATTAGAGTTTTTCGAGGAGGTTTCCAGGAAAGTGGATGAAGGGAAGGCGGTGGATGTTGTCTACCTGGATTTCAGCAAGGCCTTTGAGAAGGTCCCTCATGGGAGGTTAGTTAGGAAGGTTCAGTCGCTAGGTATAGATGGGGAGGTTGTAAATTGGATTAGACACTGGCTCAATGGAAGAAGCCAGAGAGTGGTTGTGGACGATTGCTTCTCTGAGTGGAGGCCTGTGACTGGTGGAGTGCCGCAGGGATCGGTGCTGGGTCCATTGTTGTTTGTCGTCTATATCAATAATCTGGATGATAAAGTGGTAAATTGGATCAGCAAATTTGCTGATGATACAAAAATTGGAGGTGTAGTGGACAGTGAGGAAGGTTTTCAAAGCTTGCAGAGGGATTTGGACCAATTAGAAAAATGTGCTGAAAAATTGCAAATGGAATTTAATGCAGACAAGTGTGAGGTATTGCACTTTGGAGGGACAAACCAAAGTAGAACGTACAGGCTAAATGGTAGGACACTGAAGAGAGCAGTTGAACAGAGGGATCTGGGTATACAGGTACAGAATTCCCTAAAAGTGGCATCACAGGTGGATAGGGTGGTAAAGAGTGCTTTTGGTACATTGGTCTTTATAAATCGGAGTATCGAGTATAAGAGTTGGAGTGTTATGGTAAGGTTATATAAGGCATTGGTGAGGCTGAATTTAGAGTATTGTGTACAGTTTTGGTCACCTAGTTACAGGAAGGATATAAATAAGGTTGAAAGAGTGTAGAGAAGGCTCACAAGGATGTTGCCGGGACTTGAGAAGCTGAGTTACAGAGAGAGATTGAACAGGTTAGGACTTTATTCCCTGGAGCGTAGAAGAATGAGGGGAGATTTGATAGAGGTGTATAAGATTTTGATGGGTATGGATAGAGTGAATACAAGCAGGCTTTTTCCACTGAGGCTAGGGGAGAAAAAAACTAGAGGGCATGGGTTAAGGGTGAAAGAGAAAAGTTTAAAGGGAATATTAGGGGCGGCTTCTTCACACAGAGAGTGGTGGGAGTGTGGAATGAGCTGCCGGATAAAGTGGTAAATGTGGGCTCACTTTTAACATTTAAGAAACACTTGAACGGGTTCATGGATGAGAGGGTGTGGACGGATATGGTCCAAGTGCAGGTCAGTGGGACTAGGCAGAAAAATGGTTCGGCACAGCCAAGAAGGGCCAAAAGGCCTGTTTCTGAGCTGTAATTTTCTATGGTTCTATGGACCCTCCAGATCGAATCTCAACTGTGGCAGCTGCTTTGTGAGAGTCACATCAGGGGAATGGTGGGGGTGAGGGTGAGAGTTTAACTGGGATTACCCATCGAGGCCCCAGTGTGTACACCCAGCTTTGAGACGGCCTGAATGGTTGGCACCAGTGGCAGAGGCCAAACACAGGAGGTCTGTTGGACAGGGATAGCAAGCAAGCAAACAAACACGCATAGCGGACCATGGCGATGATCGTTCCACCTGCAGATGCAGCTGATGCTGGTGAGGCCACACCTGGAGTTACTGTGTACAGTTTTGGTCTCCTTACTTGAGAAAGGTTATACTGGCACTGGAGGGGGTGCAGAGGAGATTCACTAGGGTGATTCCAGATTTGAGAGGGTTGGCTTATGAGGAGAGATTGAGTAGACTGAGGCTATACTCATTGGAATCAGAAGAATGAGGGGAGATCTTATTTTTCACTGGCGGGTGAAACTAGAACTAGGGGCATAGCCTCAAAATGAGGGGAAGCAGATTTAGGACTGAGTTGAGGAGGAACTTCTTCACACAAAGGGTTGTGAATCTGTGGGATTCCCTGCCCAGTTGAGGCTCCCTCATTGAATGTTTTTAAGGCAAGGATAGATAGATTTTTGAACAGTAAAGGAATTAAGGGTTATGGTGAGTGGGCGGGTAAGTGGAGCTGAGTCCATGAAAAGATCAGCCATGATCTTATTGAATGGGGAGCAGGGCTCGAGGGGCCAAATGGCCGACTCCTGCTCCTAGTTCTTATGTTCCCCCCTCACCTTCCCCAGCAGCATCGCCAGCGTGGATGGAGTGAAGTTGGGGCGGGGGGAGTGGATGGGATTTGACTCTAGTGGAGTCAGGCATGGTGGGGGGTGGTGGGTTTAGTTACTCAGTTAAAATCTCTCCACCTAGTATCATATCCAATCACGGAAGGTGAGAGGAGGGGAATGTTAAAAGGAGATGTGAGGCATCATTTTTTTCTAAAAGCGAGGAGTGGTAGGTGTCTGGAACACGCTGCCAGGGCTGGAGGTGGGGACAGGTATGATAGGGGCATTTAGATTAGCATGTAAATATGATCATGAACAGTTGATATGGTTCCATTATTTAAGAAGGGTTGTAGAGATAAACCAGGGAACTACAACCTTATAGAACCTTAGTTCGGCTGCACTTGGAATATAGTGTTCAATTCCGGTCGCCACACTTCCAGAAGGATGTGGAGGCTTTGGAGAGGGTTACAGAAAAGATTTACCAGGATGTTTGCCCTGGTATGGAGGGCATTAGCTATAAGGAGAGGTTTGAGAAATTTGGTTTGTTCTCACTGGGGTGATAGAGGTTGAGGGGAGACCTGATAGAAGTCTACAAGATTATGAGAGGCATGGACAGAGAGGATAGTCAGAAACTTTTTCCCAGGGTGGAAAAGTCAATTACTCGGGGGCACAGGATTAAGGTGCGAGGGACAAGGTTTAAAGGAGATGTGCGAGGTAAGTTTTTTTTTACACAGAGGGTGGTGGGTGCCTGGAACTCGCTGCCGGGGGAGGGAGTGGAAGCGGTTACAATAATGACTTTTAAAGGGCTTCTTGACAAATACATGAACAGGATGGGAATAGAGGGACATGATCCCCGGAAGGGCGGGGGGCGGTTTAGTTCAGACGGGCAGCATGGTCGGTGCGGGCTTGTAGGGCCAAAGGGCCTGTTCCTGTGCTGTAATTTTCTTTGCTCTTTTGTATAGACCAGTGAGTCTCATGTTAGCCATAGAGAATCTACTGGAGAAGATTCTGAAGGGGAGCATCTATCTCCGTTTGGAGAGGCAAAGCTTGATCAGAGATAGTCAACATGGCTTCATCAGAGGGAGGTCATGCCTGACAAATTTGATTGAATGTTTTGAGGAGGTGACCAGGTGTATAGACAAGGGTAGTGCAGTCGATGTAGTTTATATGGATTCAGCAAAGCCTTTGACAAGGTTCCACATGGGAGGCTTGTAAAGCAGAAGAATTCACATGGGATCGTGGATTCCAAATTGGCTCAGTTGTAGGAGACAGAGGGTGATGACAGAGGCTGCTTTAGTGACTGGAATCCAGTGGCATACCATAGGGATATGTGTTGAGTTCCCAATCATTCGGCATTTTATATAATGACATAGATAGCTGAGGTGTTGAATGAATACTTTTCTTCAATGTTCACTAAGGAGAAGGGCCATGGTTTTGAGGGAGTGTGTGATCCAGGCTGATAGGATAGAGGAGGTAGATGTTCAGAGGAAAGATGTATTAGCAATTTTGAAAAACCTGAGGTTGGATAAGTCCCCTGGGCCAGATGGGATACATCCTAGGATACTTTGGGAGGCAAGGGATGAGATTGTGGAGCCTTTAGCTTTAATCTTTGGGTCCTCGCTGTCCAAGGAGATTGTGCCAGAGGACTGGAGAGTGGTGAATGTTATTCTTCTCTTCAAGAAAGGAAATAGGAATGACCTTGGTAATTATAGGCCAGTTAGTCTTACTTCAGTGGTCAGTAACTAAATGGAAAGGGTCCTGAGAGATAGGATTTATGACCATTTGGAACAATGCAGTTTAATCTGGGATAGCCAGCACGGTTTCGTGAGGGGTAAGTCCTGCCTCACAAATTTGATTGAATTCTTTGAGGAGGTCACTAAGGGCCCGATTTTACCAAAAATTTGTGACCCTCTCCTTACTGAACACTGAAGTTTTCATTCAACACCTCATCTACGTCATTGTACAACATGCATTTAAATCGAGTTCATGAACTGTGTGCCCAACTCTCCCGCCAAACCCCACTTTACCATCTTCAGGTCCATTCCAGATCCGCGCTGCTATCCACCTGCAGAATAAAAATCTGAAGCGGATTCCTATTCTGCAGGGGAACCTCCGAAGCCCATCCTCCTCGAACACCCTTCGCAGACCCCCCACTAACCACCCCGCGATCCGAACCACCTGGGAGGCAGACCCCCCCCTGCGATCAGACTCCCCCGGGAGGCAGGGCCTCCCCTCGGCAGAACACACCCCTAACCTACCTGGATCGCTGCTGTCCATCCTTCCCCCATCCTCCACCACCCCCTCCCTAACCAGAGATCCATCTGAACCCACCCCCCCTTCCCCAGTAGATGCCAGGAGGGTGCTGCAGGCTGTCCAATGGCTGCAGTAAAATGTCTCACATACCAGGTTAGACTGCAACAGGACTTTAACCTGGTGTGAGATTTCTTAGTGTTCACCCCAGTCCAACATCAGCATCTCCATATCAACGGGTGCAGGTCAGAAGGATGGTGAAGGGAGAGCAGCAATCCAGGTAGGTTGGGGGTGTACTCTGCCGAGGGGGGGGGGGACTGCCTCCCGGGGGGTCTGATCGGGGGGGGGGGGGAAGGATCTGATCAGGGTTGCTGCCTCCCAGGGGAGGGGGGTCTAATCGGCGGAGGGAGGGGGTGGGGCTGCCTCCCAGGAGGGGTCCGATCAGGGGGTGTCTGCCGGAGGGGCTGCCTCCCAGGAGGGGCCCGATCGCAGCTCATGTCCCCCCCCCCCCCATTCTTTAGAAAGAATTATTAGGGATAGGATTTATAGTTATTTGGAGAGTAAAGAATTGATTGGAGATAGTCAGCATGGTTTTGTAGCGGGAAGGTCGTGCCTTACTAACCTTATTGAGTTCTTTGAGAAGGTGACCAAAGAGGTGGATAGGGGTAAGGCAGTGGACGTGGTGTATATGGATTTTAGTAAGGCGTTTGATAAGGTTCACCATGGTATGCTTCTGCAGAAAATGCAGATGTATGGGATTGGTGGTAATTTAGGGACTTGGATCAGGAATTGGTTAGCAGATAGGAGACAGAGGGTGGTGGTTGATGGTAAATATTCATCATGGAGTACAGTTTCGAGTGGTGTGCCTCAGGGATCTGTTTTGGGGCCACTGCTGTTCGTAATCTTTATTAATGATCTGGATGAGGGTATAGTTGGGTGGATTAGTAAGTTTGCTGATGACACCAAAGTCGGAGGTGTGGTAGATTGTGAGGAAGGGTGTCGAAGTTTGCAGGGTGACTTGGACAGGTTGCAGAGCTGGGCCGCGAGGTGGCGGATGGAGTTTAATGCGGAGAAGTGTGAGGTAATCCATTTCGGTAGGAATAACAGATGTGTTGAGTATAGGGCTAACGGGAGGACTTTGAATAGAGTGGAGGAGCAGAGGGGTCTAGGTGTATGTGTACATAGATCCCTGAAAGTTGGGAATCAAGTAGATAAGGTTGTTAAGAAGGCATACGGTGTCTTGGCGTTTATTGGTAGGGGGATTGAATTTAGGAGTCACAGCGTCATGTTGCAACTGTACACAACTCTGGTGCGGCCGCACTTGGAGTAGTGTGTGCAGTTCTGGTCCCCACATTACAGGAAGGATGTGGAGGCTTTGGAGGGGGTGCAGAGGAGGTTTACCAGGATGTTGCCTGGTATGCAGGGGAGGTCCTATGAGGAGAGACTGAGGGATTTGGGGTTGTTTTCACTGGAAAGAAGGCGGCTAAGAGGGGATCTTATAGAAACATATAAGATGATTAGAGGTTTAGATAGGGTGGATGGTGATAGCCTGTTTCCTCGGATGGAGAAATCTAGCACGAGGGGGCATGGCTTTAAATTAAGGGGGGGTAGTTATAGGACGGATGTCAGGGGCAGGTTCTTTACCCAGAGGGTGGTGAGGGACTGGAATGCCCTGCCTGCTGCAGTTGTAAATGCGCCTAGTTTGGGGGCGTTTAAGAGATTGGTGGATAGGTTTATGGATGAAAAGGGAGTGGTTTAGATTAGTGGGTCAATGTTTTTTTTTAAAAATAAGACTGGTCGGCGCAACATTGTGGGCTGAAGGGCCTGTTCCGCGCTGTAATGTTCTATGTTCTATGTTCTCTCTGATTTGTCTTTTGCACCTGGGTACACGGTTTCAGAAGTTTTTTCAAACTGCGCACGCGCAGTTCAGAGCTCCGATCGTTCCAGCAGTGCTAAGCCCCACCCCACAGCGCGGACTGGACCACAGCAGCCAAAAAGCAAATGGATGCACTGGAACGGGGATTCTGGGCTCATCTCCGTTTTACATCCGGATCCAGCACTTAGCCTCCGATTGGTTAAATCTGGACCATAGTGTGTGAACGAAGGTAGAACAGTTGATGTCATATACATGGATTTTAATAAAGCATTTGATAAGGTTCCCCATGGTAGGCTCATGAAGAAAGTAAGGAGGTGTGGGATAGAAGGAAATTTGGCCGATTGGATAAGTAACTGGCTGTCTCATAGAAAAAGTCTGACAACACCAGGTTTTAGTCCAACCGATTTATTTGATAATACTCACAAGCTTTCCCTCTTTGTCAGGTGAATGGAGAGTCCTGGCCTCAGACAGAGCATATAAAGCACAGACAGTTTAGAGATTACTGATTAGAATGCAAATTCTTACACCTAACCTGCTGTTCAAGACCTGAAGTGGCCGACAATGTGAGTGGAAGGAGTGCTGATCACAGGTTCCTTCCACACACATTGTCGGCCACTTCAGGTCTTGAACAGCAGGTTAGGTGTAAAGATTCGCATTCTAATCAGTAATCTCTAAACTGTCTGTGCTTTATATGCTCTGTCTGAGGCCAGAACTCTCCATTCACCTGATGAAGAGGGAAACCTCGAAAGCTTGTGAGTATTATCAAATAAATCAGTTGGACTAAAACCTGGTGTTGTCAGACTTTTTATTGTGTTTACACCAGTCCAATGCCGGCATACCCACATCATGTTTCATAGAAGACAGAGGGTGGTGGTGGAGGGAAAATTTTCAGGCTGGAGGCCAGTTACCAGTGGTGTACCACAGGGGTCAGTGCTGGGTCCTCTGTTATTTGTGATTTTTATCAATGACTTGGAAGAGGGGGCTGAAGGGTGGGTTAGTAAATTTACTGATGACACCAAGATTGGTGGAGTAGTGGATGAGGTGGAGGGCTGTTGTAGGCTGCAAAGAGACATTGATAGGATGCAGAACTGGGCGGAAAAGTGGCGGATGGAGTTTAACCCTGATAAGTGCGAGGTGATTCATTTTGGTAGGACAAACTTGAATGCAGATTACAGGGTCAATGGCAGTTGAAAAGATAAGTGGCAGATGGAATTTAACCCTGAAAAGTGTAAGTGATACATTTTGGAAGGAGTAATGTGTCAAGGAAATACTCAATGAATGGTAGGACACTAGGCAGTTGTGTGGATCAAAGGGATCTTGGCATGTTTGTCTCCAGGTTTCTGAAGGTGGAAGGACGTAATAGTAAGTTGCTGAGAAAAACATATGGGACGCTTGTTTTTATCCAAGGCATGGATCACAAAGGCAGTGAGGACATATTGGAGTTATATAGTTGTACGAGGCCACAGCTAGACTAATGTGTGCTGTTCTGGTCGCCACATTATAGGAAGGATGTGATTGCAGTGGAGGGGGTGCAGAGGAAATTCACCAGGATGTTGCCTGGGGTGGAACGTTTAAGTTCTGAAGAGAGGTTGGATAGGCTTGGGCTGTTTTCATTGGAGCAGAGAAGATCGACGGACAACCTGATTGAAGTACACAAGATTAGGAGGGACGTGAACAAGAGTGGATAAGGATCAACTGTTCCCTTAGATGAAGGATCAGTCACGAGGGCCATTCAAGGCAGAAGATTTAGGGGCAGTGTGAAGAAAAACCTTTTACCCAGAGGGTGGTGACAGTCTGGAATGTGCTGCCTGGGAGGGTGGTGGAGGTGGGACGCCTCACATCCTTTAAAAAGTATCTGGATGAACACTTGGCACATCATAACATTCAGGGCTGTGGACCAAGTGCTGGTAGATGGGCTTAGGTGGGAGGTCGGCTGTTTCCAATGTGTTGGTGCGGACTCAAATGGGCCGAAGGGATTCTGTGATTGAGAAGAGGTCCTACAGTGCAGAAGAAACTTTCAGCCCATTGAGTCTGCACCAGCCACAATCCCAGCTAGGCCCTATTCCTGTAATCCCACATATTTACCTTAGATAGTTCTTCTGACACTAGTTACCATGGCCAATCCACCTAACCTGCACGGGGGGGGCGGGTGGGCATCGAGGTGGGGCAGGCAGGTGCGAGAGAAACTGAGCGTCAAGTACACACCCATACACACGTGTCAGTGATATCAGTAACATTTTATTTTGCTGTTTGTGGAGCTATACACTTTATTTACCAAACTGTGGCAACTCAAAAGATGAGTAAGACAAAAAAAAATACAAGTCACCAGTCGAGACCCACACGAGACTCCATTAGCGGGACACGAGTGAGTGGGGAGGGTACACACGCACCCTCACCGGGGACAGAACAAACTACGGGGAGGGGTGACAGACAAACACGCGCCACGCCGCAAGGTCTCCATGCTCATACAGCCCTCACTTCCTCCAGTGCCTCCTCTGTACCGCAGACAACGCTCCTGCACAGCATCATGGATAGGTAGGCACCGCTCTGTCAATATTACGGTTGGAGAGATTGGCTGTTCCCAAATGGGCAAGACCTAGGGTGATGGGAAAGAGAGCAAGGCAGAGAAATTCAAAATTAATCACTTCGCCCTCAGAGCAAAACCAGATAATGTAGAGGGAGCTTTACTACCCTGTGCTGTACCTGTCCTGGGAGTGTTTGATGGGGTACAGTGCAGAGGGAGCTTTACTCTGTATCTAACCCCGTGCTGTACCTGTCCTGGGAGTGTTTGATGGGGGGACAGTGTAGAGGGAGCTTTACTCTGTATCTAACCCCGTGCTGTACCTGTCCTGGGAGTGTTTGATGGGGGACAGTGTAGAGGGAGCTTTACTCTGTATCTAACCCCGTGCTGTACCTGTCCTGGGAGTGTTTGATGGGGGGACAGTGTAGAGGGAGCTTTACTCTGTATCTAACCCCATGCTGTACCTGTCCTGGGAGTGTTTGATGGGGACAGTGTAGAGGGAGCTTTACTCTGTATCTAACCCCGTGCTGTACCTGTCCTGGGAGTGTTTGATGGGGGACAGTGTAGAGGGAGCTTTACTCTGTATCTAACCCCATGCTGTACCTGTCCTGGGAGTGTTTGATGGGGGGACAGTGTAGAGGGAGCTTTACTCTGTATCTAACCCCGTGCTGTACCTGTCCTGGGAGTGTTTGAAGGGTTCGTGAGGGTACGGAACGATACCTACTCCATCTTATCTTCGAGTTTGTGCACGGTTTGCTTGTCCACGTAGCGACAGAAGAGAGAGAGAAGGTTGCTGGGGAGATGGAGAGGTTCAGCCACACAAGACTTGGGAACTTGCGACAACTCCTTTGCCACAAGGAAGATGGTGTCTGTCCTGGAATGAAACAGGAATGTCGGGAGATGCAGAGTTAGGAGGAGAGAGCAGGACTTCCACATGTCCCAGTTACACCACTCAAAAGGCCACCAGAGCAACTGTTGGGGCCAGGAGAGGATGAGCCTGAGGGATGAGGCTCAAGCCTGAGCTGAAGACCTCAATAACTGAGGAGGGCACTGCAACAGGGAAGGGCCACGCCGCAGGAGGGTCAGCACTCACCATTTCTCAAAATCTCCAATGCACGGGTCCATGGGAGTGTCGAGCGATAGAAGACGTTCCCCATGGCTTAGGAGGGCGTAGAGGAAGGAGATACTGAACTGGAGAGAGGAGGGTGGGGGACAGAGGGGGAGGCAAAGAGATGGGTTTGACAAGAATGGAGATTGCGGTTAATTTTTGCAGATTATTCTGTCAAAAATGTTATCATCAGAGCAGATACCCTCCCCCCACAGGCCCCCGCCCCTCCCCCCAGACCAGACCATTCCACCCCCCTTCCAGGTAAATCCAGCCACTCTCAATGCCGCCCTACCCTCCATGCCTCCCTCGGGAGCGCCCTCTCCCCTCCCTCTCTCTCACCCTCAGGGGTGACCCTTACTGCCTGGGAACCTACCTCCCACTCACCCTCTGCCTACAGGTACTCTGTCCCCTCCCCCCACCCGCTGGAGAACAGCCCCATCCTGCCCCTCACACCTCCTCTGCCTCATCACCTCCATCAAACCTCAGTCAACACTCAAAACACAGAATTAAATTTCCACATCTCCCCGAATGATCTGCCTCTCCCTCCAACGTCCCCAGGCATGAGGCGGCCTCGGTAATCCGGCAGTTTGGGGGAGTGGGAGTGGTGAGGGAGGGTGGCAGCCAGCAGGCAGTGAGGCCTCAGGATGGGGCCTACCTTGTTCTGGAAGACAGTCTGCAGGGGATTCTGGGAGGATGACTGACCCGTTATCTCCTGGAGAACCTCAATCAACTCTGTGAAGGATAAACTGCCCACAGTGGCAGCAATGGGGGAGAAGAGGACAGGGAGACTCTGGAGAGAAGGAGAGAGAGACTCAGTCAAAGATACAAACATCATCTTGTCCACAGCCCGGAGCTCCCTCAGCACCGAGCCCCCGCCCCTCCAACAGCCCGGAGCTCCCTCAGCACCGACCCCCCGCCCCCCCCACAGCCCGGAGCTCCCTCAGCACCGAGCACCCCCCCCACAGCCCGGAGCTCCCTCAGCACCGAGCACCCCCCCCACAGCCCGGAGCTCCCTCAGCACCGAGCCCCCGCCCCTCCAACAGCCCGGAGCTCCCTCAGCACCGAGCACCCCCCCCACAGCCCGGAGCTCCCTCAGCACCGAGCACCCCCCCACAGCCCGGAGCTCCCTCAGCACCGAGCCCCCGCCCCTCCAACAGCCCGGTGCTCCCTCAGCACCGAGCCCCCCCCCCACAGCCCGGAGCTCCCTCAGCACCGAGCCCCCCCCCCACAGCCCGGAGCTCCCTCAGCACCGAGCCCCCCCCCCACAGCCCGGAGCTCCCTCAGCACCGAGCCCCCCTCCCCCCCCCCCCACAGCCCGGAGCTCCCTCAGCACCGAGCCCCCCCCCCCGCCCGGAGCTCCCTCAGCACCGAGCCCCCCCCCCCGCCCGGAGCTCCCTCAGCACCGAGCCCCCCCCCCCTCCCCCCCCCCCCCAACAGCCCGGTGCTCCCTCAGCACCGAGCCCCCCCGCCCCCCCCCCAACCACAGCCCGGAGCTCCCTCAGCACCGAGCCCCTCCTCGCCCGGAGCCCCCCCCACCCCCCACCACACCCCCCCCCCCCACACCCCGGAGCTCCCTCAGCACCGAGCCCTGGAGTATGTGTGATAACGAGGAGCCCAGGCGGCGGTACCTGCTCAGTGTCCATTTGGACCAAGACTGATAATCGGGCTGCGATGGCGAAAGCAACCTCAAACGCATGGCCTGCTGGGAGAACAGCCAACACTCGAGAGACCAATTTCTTCCCCTTCTGTACCCCCAGCAGCTGGGAAAATCCATTAGTCCTGAAAGGAATATAAAAACCAAACAGAATACACAGGAGAGAACTAACAATCTTATAGCCAACCTCCACAGAGAGGGGGAAAGGATAGTGTATCTAACACATTGTGACACCCGGTGCGGGGAGGGGAGGGGGAGGGGGCGGGGTGGTGGGGGTGGAGAAAGGACAGTGTCCCCGGCCGCAGTAACAGTCCAGATGCTCACTCACTCTTGCTCCCTCTCACATCTGCTGACATTTAGACTTTCATAAAGCCATTTGATCTTCGCATCTCGATTCTCCCTCATGGTGTCTCGTTCTTCTTCTCCAACCAAAGCCATCCTTTTATCCATCTCCTCCACCTCCAGCAATACCATGTACATCTTTCAGGACAGATATTGATGTGAAGAGGGAGAGAAATTAAATGAATTCTCGTTGAGAAAGTTCAGAGAGGCTAGTACCACCAATGTTGGCTGAGTGGCCACACTCTCATTCTCAAAACCACATTTTCCACCTTCCCTCATCCAAGGATGTTTGGCAGTCAATTGTGTACAGTTTTGCTCACCCTATTATAAATAGGGTTAGGTGGATTGGCCATGCTAAATTGCCCCTTAGTGTCAGGGGGTCTAGCTAGGGTAAAACGTATGGGTTATAGGGATAGTGCCTGGGTGGGATTGTGGTCAGTGCAGATTCAATGGGCCAAATGGCCTCCTCCTGCACTGTTGGATTCTATGATTGTTGTGTACCGTTCTGGTCACCCTGTTATAGAAAGGATATTATTAAACTAGAAAGAGTGCAGAAAATATTTACTAGGATGCTACCGGGACTTGATGGTTTGAGGAGAGACTGGGACTTTTTTCTCTAGAGTGTAGAAGGCTGAGGGTGAGCTTGTAGAGGTCTATAAAATAATGAGGGG